>NC_053162.1:158032509-158325009 GCF_016835505.1 Polypterus senegalus
ACATGCATTTGAAAAATACATGAGCAGTTCATCACTCTTAAATCTTGCTACAGTCAGGGGATGAAAAGTTAGAAATCTTATAATTTGGATATAATCTGTGAATTGTGCTCTCATGAATCTTGTTAAACATTTGCTTTTTTTTTTAAATGGAGATATTGTATGTATCTAAATTTCCATTTGGAATTAATAAAGTTTATTTAATCAAATAAATGTTAAATATTACCTTCAGTCGATTTTCACCAGTATTTAAAATAACACCAAAGTGCTGTTTTTTAAAACCTACGATTGTTGTCATGTTTTGTAATCCATGGAGGAAGAACTGTACTTTGAGCACATTCCAAGAGTGAACCGTTTTCTTGTGCATTCATTTCAGTTACAGTATGTAAGAGCTGATGAAGGCTGTTTTCACCATCAGTATAATTCAGATTCTGAAAAATACAGGTTTTTATCTACGCCACTTAAAAAGGAGGTGTATGACATTATATTTTCACGGTTTCATGAATGTTTTGGTACTTATTTGAAAAGATGTTACATTGTGGAAACCAGTAAATCTTTTTCAAAAATCATTTATAAATAATTAGCTGTGTTACCTGGGAAATCTCCTAAGACAATCTGCCTCAGTTATAGTGCCAACGGGTTATTGGATGCATCAGACATCCTGTGCAAGTAAATGGGTACTTTTCTGTATACAATATTTGTTGCGTTTTTGTTTTTTTTTTTTCACCCAGGGCTTATTAACATTAGTTCACTGGAGATCCTTACTCTTGAACATGCTACATACAATTTGTACATGAGTAAAATATTCCTACTGTAGATCAATTCATTCTTGCTTTTCCTAGTCACTTGGCTTTTCTTGCTGGTACTTGTAAACCACAATTTTAGAGGAAATTGAAAAGGTAATTTATAGAAATATTGGGAATTTTAAGTATACCTGTAAATATAACTTCATTCTGTAACAGACGCTGTGAAAAGGTAACTTCAGTCATATTTGAATTAAACATTTTCATCTGTAATCTCATACTGGGGGTTTTAAATCAAAAGCGATATACACTTTAAACTATCACAAACACGTTGAAAATTTACAGACTGAATATGTACTTGGCCCATGTAATGAACTGAATGTTTTAAGTATAGTACAGTAAAGAACATGTGAAAAGAAATAATATCATGAACTATGTAGAATGGGCGGCACGGTGGTGTAGTGGGTAGCGCTGCTGCCTCGCAGTAAGGAGACCCGGGTTAGCTTCCCAGGTCCTCCCTGCGTGGAGTTTGCATGTTCTCCCCGCGTCTGCGTGGGTTTCCTCCCACAGTCCAAAGACATGCAGGTTAGGTGCATTGGTGATTCTAAATTATCCTTAGTGTGTGTGTGTGTGCGTGTGGGCACCCTGCGTTGCATTGGTGCCCTGCTTAGGGTTTATTTCCTGCCTTGCGCCCTGTGTTGGCTGGGATTGGCTCCAGCAGACTCCCGTGACCCTGTAGTTAGGATATAGCGGGTTGGATAATGGATGGATGGACTATGCAGAATGTCCACCTCCTTTATATTCTGTCCCTGGCAGACCACTTTACTGAGCTGTTCAAATGTTTAAACTGACCAAAGCATGCTTCGCTCCCAGCATACTGGTACTGGTACATGTTTAGTTACCCACAATATTCTATGTAGTTAACAACCAAAACCATGCAGCCCACCCAGTTTCTGGTCTTTTAAAATGTATTTGTATAACAGCACTCGTAAATTCAAGCTGGATTGGTTTTATGTCTGTTTATGGCATCATATGGAGTAAGAAGAAGCCAGCAGAATAGGGAGTGCTATGTGTACCTGAGGAGGCCATTGTTAACCTGATCTTCTTCATCCGTTGCACATTTCATTTTCCAATGAGCTCGCTACCTTGTCTGTTTTTCCCTGTGTAGGGCAGCTGCCTTTCCTTGCCCTCCGCTAGCCTCATTTCTCTGCAGAATTATAGCCACAGCATGCATTGCGACACCGTTCTGTGTGCTGCATTCATTTGAATAAACTGTATGCCTCATTTTTCTACGTCATCACAATTGAGGCAAAAAAAATGTGTTGCCTAAGAACTTCCTACTCACTACAACTTTATTAAAGACAAATCTAGAGAAATAAAAAAAAAAATGTGTCAACTAATTTACTTTTTTCTATAAATCACCAAATTTCAATCAAGTCCATCAATGCATTTTTAAGATTTTGGAGTTTTTTTTTTGTTTTTTATGTTATAGTATTTATATAATATACTTTGTATAAGTAATTTAACCTTAAGCAGTATCTCCTTATGATAACCAGTTTCCTTTTATAAAATACTTTTTCAGTGATGTAGGTGCAGCATTGACCTGCTGCTTTGTAGCAATTTTACTGAGAACAGGCCCTCCTTACAAATTGTATTGTTCAATTTATTGGTTTCAGAAAAAACACTCTTCACCCCCAGTCTCTCTACATGGACAGCTACTGTGGAGAGAATTCTTTTACACTGCAGGAGTAGGAATTCCAAATTTTGATCACATGGAAGGGAATTCTGTCTGTCTGCAGGTTGATTGGGATTCAAATGAGGAATACCTGGCTGCCTGGAGAGAGGTAATTCATGTAAGAAATAGGAAGCACCCATGTAAATGAACTGTGAGCTCGTATTTATGCCTTTTACTTTCGGTAGGGTCGTACTGGATATCCTTTTATCGATGCTATCATGACACAGTTACGCACAGAGGGATGGATACATCATCTTGCCCGGCATGCAGTGGCCTGCTTTTTGACTCGAGGAGATCTTTGGATCAGCTGGGAAGAGGGTCAGAAGGTCAGATACACAAATACTGTACCAGGCTTATACATAGTTTTGTTCTGAGCCAGAGTCGGCTACCTATTCACAATTAAGATGGCTTGAAAAGAAGTCCACTGTTTTAGATAAAATTGAACACTGCATAGGGAGAGAAAAAAAGGTCAGTGGTTTCGATATCCTGAAAGTATTCAAATATCTCTACTACAACTTGTTAACAATTGTTTTGTACAGGTATTTGAGGAATTTCTCTTAGATGCTGATTGGTCTTTAAATGCTGGAAATTGGCAGTGGTTGTCTGCCAGTGCATTCTTCTACCAGTTTTACAGAATCTACTCTCCAGTTGCCTTTGGAAAGAAAACTGACAAGAATGGTGATTATATCAGGTATTGAACCTCCATATAATTACTGAATGAATTTTTAAAACACAATTGGCATTTTTTTCATAATTTTAGGGCACTGTTAAGGAAATGGTTTATATGAGTATAACATGGCTTGTTCTACTTCATGGTATACACCCAGCTGCTGTCCTGAAAACCGCTGAAGGAGATTAGGCAAAACATTAGAATGTGGCAAATCGGGAACTAATGGATACAATGCAATGGTAATACTGTATTGCTAATATATTTCCACTGGCAATGTTGTTTGCAGCAGTGGAGCAGTTGTCAAGAAAGATCTCAAGAAAAGGTTTTAAATCTGATATAGCTGGGTGGAATGTGATAATGAAAATGAAAGAATATGGTTGCAAAAAATGATACATTTGTATCAGATATTAGTATTTAAGTTGTATTAAAATTTGATGATTAGCGAAGATGGAAAGGCAGCAATTATGGTGAGATACACATTGATTAGTCTGTGAACAAAAATATTATACAAATGCTATTTTAAGTGCCAGGAGTATTTTAAGTAGGTTACAAAATGTACAGATGGGGAGATCATAAGAAAGAAATACAAGCAAACTGAAAAATGTAATAAAATCTGTACAGGAACACATACCAATGTTGTGAATTAGTAGCAGTAATTAGTATTAGTATTATAACAGGGGGAACTCTTGATAGGATATGGAGACCGGTATCGAAGACGTGTTATGTGATAAACATAAAGATGGTTGGGTGTGCAGGAAGTGTTTTTGCTATACACCTAACCAAGCACAAAGCCAAATTTGCAAAGACTGCAAAGTGTAAGCAAAGGAGTGAGGGCAGCAAGAAGCGGTTACCTGTATTAGCACAGCATAGGATTTTAGTGTAGTGTAAAAGGAAATTCTAGACATAAAAAGTCAGGAAAAACAGTAAAAAAAAAAAATGAAAGTTAAAAAAGACAAACTGTGGAATTGTCTGATATAGCAATGGAAGGATACAACACTAACTGCTAGGAAAAAGTAATGAATTAAGTAATAAGGGCATGAACAGTATACAATAGTCTGTGTTGAGAATAATATAGAGAATAAACAGAGAGCAAGAGGAAATGTAGTATGAAAAGGGCCACCACAAGTAAAAAACAGAGCATCTAAAACAGTAACGAAATCACATCGCATGCTTTTAATGTAAAGATCTGTAACGGAAATAGAGGCAGGTGGGTGAAAGTAAAGATGTTGTATGATGGTGCAGATATAAATGAATATGGGCGTAGGCTGGAGAAAAGAGCAATATGTAATAGGTAATGCAGATCAGAGAAAACTGAAATGAAAGTGAAAGATAACTAATTGTGAAATACTGGTTTTAAGCATTGGAGCTTCTGCAATGGAAGAATATTTGTTTAGTTATAAAGTTTCACTCTTCATTCACATCTCCATCTTCTTGTTCTAAAATTCAAAACTGAACTAAGCTCAGAATTATGTGGAAAGGATTCAAAAGATTTACCAAACTTCTTTGGCATTTCAGTAAATTTTAGAAATAAATTATCTGTGCACACCAGTGTCTGTAAATAAAAGGATGTTGCATCCACTATAGAAGATACACAATAGGTGCCTGGCCCAGGTTGTAGCTTGATAGCACACGCAGTTCGTTAAAGGTGACGTCAGAGCGGAACAGTTCTGTGTTCTGTTTCATGTACTGTACATTGTCTTTGATGTCTATATATTTTTTTTTAACCCTATTTCACTTGGCAATTTCTGCAACATTGCATGGCAATATGCTTTGTTTAGGTATTATTGTAAGGAAGCGCTGCTGCCTCACAGTTACGAGACCTGGGTTCGCTTCCCAGGTCCTCCCTGCGTGGAGTTTGCATGTTCTCCCCGTGTCTGTGTGGGTTTCCTCCCACATGCAGGTTAGGTGGATTGGCGATTCTAAATTGTCCCCAGTGTGTGCTTGGTGTGTGTGTGCGCACACCCTGCAGTGGGCTGGTGTCCTGCCCGGGGTTTGTTTCCTGCCTTGTGCCCTGTGTTGGCTGGGATTGGCTTCAGCAGACACCCCCCGTGACCCGGATTATTGTAAGGGCAACTTACAATTGTTTACATGTCCCCAAAATCAATAACATGGAATATCCTGGAAAAACAAACTAAACTAACAGTGGTGTACATACAATTTGCTAATCAAAAATCTGGCCAAGAGGAAACATGTTATAGCTGTTGATTCCAAAAACAAATGTGAAGAATAACTTTGAAACACTTTTTTTGTTATAATTTCCAATAAATTGCACTGTTCAGGGAAGAAAAATTACAATGTGTTTGAAGAATATTTTGGCGGCAGATTAACAGCACCTTGCAAAATACATAAGAACACAAGAAATTTGACAAATGCAGTCCATCAAGCTGAGTTGTTTGGCTAATAAGTAGCTAAGCTGCCCCAATAATTCCTACAAATACATCTTTATTGTTGTTAAGGTTTCTGCAACAACTTTATGATTCAGGAGCACTAAAACAGAACTCTGCTTGCTCATCTCTGTACCTTTTTAAAATACATTTTGATCTGAGATAAGAGGTTTAAAAATGAGACATGAATCTAATGCCCTGGTGAAACAATGGAGAAAGTAGCAAACCACTAATGTTTCAAAACATACCACTTTGTGAAAGTAGTAGCACAGATTGGGTATGTGTACGGGCACTTCAGGAACGGGCTTATTCACCTTTTACAGATGATAAAAGTTGTGGTTGTAGCGTTAGATTGGCCGCTGAAGTCTACAGAAACACGCTGTCTACACAGTGCACTTGTTGCCCCCCAAGATAAGTTCTGTCCTCTGTGACCCTGGATTGGATTAATGAGGTGTCAGAATGTGTTATTATTATATAAATCAGTTACCCTAAATCATAACATATATTGTTTTAAAAAAAAATCAAGCTAAGGTTTAAAAATGTTACACTAAATTAGACTGTTATGCAGTTGGATTTATAGATTTACATCTCTTTGTGTAAGAATTACTGTCCTCTTTTTGTATAAATTGTATTTTTTAACCTTGCATATTTATTCTTGACTTTTTGAAAAGGAAGTACATCCCAATTCTGAGGAAATTCCCCGCGGATTATATTTACGAGCCATGGAAGGCACCCAAGAGCATTCAAGAGCGAGCAGGCTGCATTATTGGGAAGGATTACCCAAAACCCATTGTGGATCACGATACTGTAAGCAAAAAAAATATCCAGAAAATGAAAGCAGCGTATAGTCGCAGGTCTGCAACCAGCAGCAAATCTGGAGAGAATTGTTTAAAGGGTATGTAAAACAGGGTATTTTCTAGATTGGACATGTATGTGCCTGGACCTATTGTGTTACATCAATTAAAATAAGTCTTAATGAATGTTTTCAGAGCCTTGAGTGATTTAAAGATTTCTGAATTTTCTATTATGAAGAAAGATTAAATAGTTAAAATCTGGATAAAATGTCAGCATAATGTACTGTTTTGTGTTTTGATGTACAGTACATTTGTATTGTGCATGAGTTCAATGAGCAAGAAAGGAAGGGGCAGCTTATTTGCCAGTCTTTTGCAGTTTTGTCAGTATAATAAATATTATGAACATTTTCCTGTACAGTACTAAAGTATTCAAATTAGTCTTGCGTGGTATACCAGTGCTGGAAAAGTACCCATCTATCAATTATCCAACCCGGTATATCCTAACTACAGGGTCACAGGGGTCTGCTGGAGCCAATCCCAGCTAACACAGGGCACAAGGCAGGAAACAAACCCCGGGGCTGGAAAAGTACCAAAAAAAAAACGGAAATGTTAAAACTGCACAGTACTGGAATTTTGGTACCAGAAGTAAATCTCAGCTTTCCTTTCAATCCACTGCCCCTCTTCCCTGAACCAAACGCTCGCTATTGCGGTTGTGAAAAAACTTTCTTAGATGTCACAAAATAAAGCTACATGCTTTAACACAATCGGGAATTTACAGGGCATAAAACTGTCCAACCTCCCATTCCTCTCCCCCAGGACCTGGACTTCATGGCTATCGATAGGGAAGTGATGCGACATAAACGCATGGCACACCAGGGAGGCTGGAGTTATCTGTCATTTGCTTTGGAACAGTTTTAGTAACAGCACTAAAGTCCGATCTACCACCAAGTCAGACCTTTTAAAGGTTGTCAGAAATCTCTGCATTACAAGCTTGCAAACTGAATGGTAGAAAAGAGTGGAACAAGTTCTTAGTAGAAAGAGAAAATGTGCTAGTAGGAGCAGCCGATTATCATACTTGTGCTCAAGGAAGAAGGCTAAAGAGAGAGGCTGGGAGCAGGCACTGATACAGCGTGTTGTCACACTCAATAAATGACGAACCACCTCAGGATCCCAGATTAGGACCCGAGTACAGCAATGCAATGGGTGATACTTCATTCAGCACCACACTAGTTTGAATGGAACAGTGCAAGGTTTTTTTTTTACAGTGGCTGGAGTGCCAATCCTACCACCAACCCCCCTCCAAGTTCTTTCTACAGGTTGGTTAACGTCATACCCAGAATGCAGCAATTACAGGTTAAGGGCCTGTACTCAAGGGCCCAACAGAGTGGAATCACTTCTGGCATTTACAGCAACTGGCAACCTTCCAATTACCGGCGTAGATCTATAGCCTCGGAGCCACCACTCCATCCGGGCGCTAAAGATGACTGAAACATTTTTTGGGTCAAAATGAGACCACAAAGGGCTAGAAAAGTGTTTTTAAGACCACCAGAGTGGGAAGGAAATAGAGAAAGTGCATTAAATGGTGGGAGATGGGACAGCAGTGACCTTATCGCTGTTTGATGTGGTCAGATAGCCTAAACTGCAGACTTGGCCCTCTTAAGGAACCCAATCGGAACGTAAGGACACAAAGGACTGCTGTAGGTAGCTCTATTCTGATATAGCTATTTTAAAAAGTGAGGCTGCCCATTAAGCCTAACGTGTAAAAGCTGAGCTGTTTTTTTGAAACTCTTAACATTTCATATTCTAACACTTTTTTTTCTTTTTCTTAACAGGACCAAAGAAGCGTGCTTTGTCGATGGCAAATTTGTTCACAAAGAAAACCTCACAGAAGACCTCCTAGAAACGTGTATTTCACACTGTGTGCTTAGAATGGGCTGATACAGCTGAAGAGGCTCTGGCGCTATTTCACTTTGACGATTCTTTTTCTTTCTTTTAAGAGGACACAAAAACACAATCTGAGTTGTAGAAGGCTAATGAATATAAAACGGGTGTAAACTGTAGCACTTGAGTTGAGCAATGTTTGAATAAACACAACAAAACATGCAGTTAAAAAGACTCAATTTTATTATTACAAAACCATGACACTGATTTATGTAGAAGATCTTTATGCCCAAGTCTAGGATTCAGATGTGCACTTTAATGGCTTGTGATAATTTTTCTTTTGTTGAAGGATTTCTGCATCCAAAAATAGTATATTATGTTTCTTACCCCAAGTAGTCTGTAGCGATGGCATTATGAATTATCAATCTCTTCTTTTTATGCAAAATGGAGACACAAAAGTTTCTAATACAATATACTGCAAGTCAAGGGTGAGCAGTATTGGACAATGGCAAACAGTATCAAAAAATCCATAAAGAAAAAAGCACAAATGCCAACCTCCCGCCTGTCACATTTATATTCAAGGGCTCAAATGGAGTACCTCTGTATTATTTAGATACACTTAAAGAAGTTCAAGAAAAGAAAATGACTATATATGTAAAAAATTAAGAGCTGCTGTTGTTGGTAACAGACTTGTAGGTGGCAGTAAGATGGTCAGGCCTGTCCTGATGTGCTACAGGTTTACATTTAAAGGCATTAACACGTGAATACAGCAGGACCAGCTTGCTGTGTCCACAGAACAAACATACCGTTAGAAGTCTGTTCCACCCACAGTTACCTGGGTGAAGTTACCAGCAATCAGAATGAGTCCTCTTTAGAGTGATTATAACAGAGTGAATCATTTCTGCTGCCAAGTTTAAAGATGAGCCTCAACCGGATAATGCAACAGCCTCCTAGTTAGTAATGTGGAGTAACCCAAACTGAATTTCAAAGTCTGAATTTCACATTTCGGCTTTAATTGTAATGTATTTGATTTTTCAATACATCTTATTCAGATAAGTCTCTGGCTCCCTCCTGCTTTTTCACCTTTGTCTGATTCTATCAGATGTAACCCGTTCAGCATCAAGCAGCATCTAAAACAGGAGGTTTAAGCCAGCTCTCTGCATTACCCAAAATGCTACAAACTCACATTAACTCGCCATGAGATGTGATACTTCTTCTAATTTAAAAAGCCATCAAGGCTGGCCAGTTTTTGAACCCTCTCCACCTTACTTTTTTCCTGGCTCTGGACATTTGCCATCCTCAGAAGAGCTGTTCCTCCCATAAGGAGAAACGGAGCTCCTTCGGCAATACTGATCAAAGTGCTACCAGCGGAGTGCAGAATATTTAATATATCCCCATTTAACTTTGCTCAAGGTCTCTTAAATTCCCAGATGTAGTAGACATGAGGTAGTCTCCAGATCGTCAGTGCTCACCCTTTGACATCTCCCAAGTATGCAGTTCTTCAGGAAGGCAGTTCAGATGAGCAGAAGCTCAGGTCTGTGATAACAACAGTATACAGTGCATCCAGGAAAGTATTCACAGCGCATCACTTTTTCCACATTTTGTTATGTTACAGCCTTATTCCAAAATGGATTAAATTAACTTTTTTCCTCAGAATTCTACACACAACACCCCATAATGACATGAAAAAGTTTACTTGAGGTTTTTGCAAATTTATTAAAAATAAAAAAACTGACAAATCACATGTACATAAGTATTCACAGCCTTTGCTCAATACTTTGTCGATGCACCTTTGGCAGCAATTACAGCCTCAAGTCTTTTTGAATATGATGCCACAAGCTTGGCACACCTATCCTTGGCCAGTTTCGCCCATTCCTCTTTGCAGCACCTCTCAATCTCCAACAGGTTGGATGGTAAGCGTTAGTGCACAGCAATTTTAAGATCTCTCCAGAGATGTCCGATCGGATTCAAGTCTGGGCTCTGACTGGGCCACTCAAGGACATTCACAGAGTTGTCCTGAAGCCACTCCTTTGATATCTTGGCTGTGTGCTTAGGGTCGTTGTCCTGATTAAAGATGAACCATCGCCCCAGTCTGAGGTCAAGAGCGCTCTGGAGCAGGTTTTCATCCAGGATGTCTCTATACATTGCTACAGTCATCTTTCCCTTTATCCTTTATAGTCTCCCAGTTCCTGCCGCTGAAAAACATCCCCACAGCATGATGCTGTCACCACGATGCTTCACTGTAGGGATGGTATTGGCCTGGTGATGAGCGGTGCCTGGTTTCCTTCAAATGTGACGCCTGGCATTCACACCAAAGAGTTCAATCTTTGTCTCACCAGACCAGAGAATTTTGTTTCTCCTGGTCTGAGAGTCCTTCAGGTGCCTTTTGGCAAACTCCAGGCGGGCTGCCATGTTCCTTTTACTAAGGAGTGGCTTCCATCTGGCCACTCTATCATACAGGCCTGATTGGTGGATTGCTGCAGAGATGGTTGTCCTTCAGAAAGGTTCTCCTCTCTGCACATTGGACCTCTGGAGCTCTGACTAAAGCCCTTCTCCCCTGATCGCTCAGTTTAGATGCCGGCCAGCTCTAGGAAGAGTCCTGGTGGTTTCGAACTTCTTCCACTTACGGATGATGGAGGCCACTGTGCTCATTGGGACCTTCAAGGCAGCAGAACTTTTTCTGTAACCTTCCCAAGATTTGTGCCTGGAGACAATCCTGTCTCGGAGGTCTACAGACAATTCCTTTGACTTCATGCTTGGTTTGTGCTCTGACATGAACTGTCAACTGTGGGACCTTCTATAGACAGGTGTGTGCCTTTCCAAATCATGTCCAATCAACTGAATTTACCACAGGTGGACTCCAATTAAGCTGCAGAAACATCTCAAGGATGATCAGGGGAAACAGGATGCACCTGAGCTCAATTTGGAGCTTCATGGCAAAGGCTGTGAATACTTATGTACATGTGCTTTCTCAATTTTTTTATTTTTAATAAATTTGCAAAAACCTCAAGTAAAGTTTTTTCACGTTGTCATTATGGGGTGTTGTGTGTAGAATTCTAAGGAAAAAAATGAATTGAATCCATTTTAGAATAAGGCTGTAACATAACAAAATGTGGAAAAAGTGATGCGCTGTGAATACTTTCCGGATGCACTGTATCTTCAATTTTGTAAAAAAAAAATACAGTATATAGTAACAAGCCTGAGACTAAAACCTAGTATTAATTACTAATAACAATAATAACGGGTAAATAAAAAACTGCACAGGTGAGCTGCTCTACTTATTGAAACTTCTTAGATATATTCAAGTACAAGGCTTATATTTTCCCGACAAGGTTTTCACTTCCTTTTCTTTGACTTTTTAATATTTACACGTCTCAGTGAACTTTGCACTGCCAATTTCATGTGAAACGCAATGTTAGCCAATGAATAAGCTGCTGCTGGGCTGGACTTGTGACCTATGAAGGGACAAAGGTTTACGTTTTAGTTAATGAGAGCACTTTCTGCAATTTAATGTTTTTAGTAAGAATACACGTGTTTGGGACATTGCAAGTATACGAATGAATAACTCAACAGGTGCCCTATGGGACACGAGGAACTGGAGATTGACTTCATGGATGTTTTGATATCATTTGCTGCTGTTCAATATTGGACACCATTAGCTTCTTTTGTATGAAAAACTTTTTTATTTCTGTTCTGCATGAAATTCAAATATTTACTGAGCCATCACTACAAACTACATAGGTGAAGAAATATATTATGTGGAGGTTTCCTTTAATGTCAAAATTTCAGCTACATATAAAAAGCATGATAAAATGAAAACAATTATTGAAATCGTTTATTAATACTGTAAATCACATTATATTTGTGTATCACTAAAGTCCTCCTCTGGCCCCCTCGAATTAGACCCACCCCTTCATGAAACTAAGAACCATCATAATAGAATCTGTTTAATAATATGTCATTTTATCAGCCAACATGTTAACAAAGTTTCTGTATGCAATGAAAACAGCTGCTGTCAGATGTTATGGGTGCTACGAGAAGCACTTTATTGCATATAAATGGAGTGTCTGTTACACATTGCAATAGTAGGTGTTTGGTTCAATTCAACAAGAAATATTTCATTCTGCTGGACGGCACAGGTCACACTATATTTCTTTCAAGCATCTTCTCCCCAATGAATAAACGTTTGAAGCCTAAATTTGTGAGGTCAAGAGTCTGAAAATCACCATCTAGTATCAGTTCTGCTATTGCTCGTCCTACAGCTGGAGCTTGCTGGATCCCATGACCACTAAAACCAGTGGCAAAGTATAAGTTGTTAACCAGTGGATGGATTCCCAAGATTGCATTCTGATCGAAGGTATTGTAATCATAATATCCAGCCCAGGCACTTTTCACCTGCATAACAGACACAGTATTAAAACTTTAATTTATTGCAGTGCATTTACCTTTTTTTTTTATTAAAGATTATAGTTTCCTTTGTTGTCTGGATTGCACTATAATCCGATAATAATATTACTGTGAAGTGTGACAGTTATTGAATTTATGTAAAAGCACACTATCATAGAATGTGAACAATCAGAATAGTGCTAAAGAAAGAACATTTGAGCTACGTATTTGTAGTGGGTTGTTTGCTTTAAGCATCAAAGTAATTTAACTAATACAATCATATGAAAAAGTTTAGGAACCCCCCCTCGGCCTGCAAAATAATTTACTTTCAACAAGAAAGATAACTGTGGTATGTCTTTCATTTCCTATGAACATCTGAGTACTGGGGTGTTTTCTGAACAAAGATTTAGGGAAGCAGTATTTAGTTGTAAGAAATTAAATCAAATGTGAAAAACTGGCTGTGCAAAAATTTGGGCCCCCTTGTAATTTTGCTGATTTGAATGCATGTACCTGCTCAATGCTGATTACTTGCAACACCAGATTGGTTGGATGAGCTCGTTATGCCTTGAACTTCATAGACAGGTGTGTCCAATCATTAGAAAAGGTATTTAAGGTGGTCAATTGCAAGTTGTGCTTCCCTTTGACTCTCCTCTAAAGAGTAACAGCATGGGATCCTCAAAGCAACTCTCAAAAGATCTGAAAACAAAGATTGTTCAGTCTCAAGGTTTAGCGGAAGGCTACAAAAAACTATCTCAGAGGTTTAAACGGTCAGTTTTAACTGTAAGGAATGTAATCAGGAAATGGAAGGCCACAGGCACAGTTTCTGTTAAACCCAGCAGGTCTGGCAGGCCAAGAAAAATACAGGAGAGGCATATGCGCGGGATTGTGAGAATGGTTACAGACAACCCACAGATCACCTCCAAAGACCTGCAAGAACACCTTACTGCAGATTGTGCATCTGTATATCGTTCTACAATTCAGCTCAATTTGCACAAAGAACATCTGTATGGCAGGGTGATGAGAAAGAAGCCCTTTCTGCACTCACACCACAAACAGAGTCGCCTGTTGTATGCAAATGCTCATTTAGACAAGCCAGATTCATTTTGGAACAAAGTGCTTTGGACTGATGAGACAAAAATTGAGTTATTTGGTCATAACGAAAAGCATTTGCATGGTGGAAGAAGAACACTGCATTCCAATAAAAAAAACCTGCTACCTACTGTCAAATTTGGTGGAGGTTCCATCATGCTGTGGGGCTGTGTGGCTAGTTCAGGGACTGGGGCCATTGTTAAAGTCGAGGGTTGGATGAATTCAACCCAATATCAACAAATTCTTCAGGATAATGTTCAAGCATCAGACAAAGTTGAAGTTACGCATGGGTTGGATATTCCAACAAGACAATGACTTAAAACACAGTTCGAAATCTACAAAGGCATTCATGCAGAGGGAGAAGTACAATGTTCTGGAATGGCCGTCACAGTCCCCTGACTTGAATATCATCGAAAATCTATGGAATGATTTAAAGCAGGCTGTCCACGCTCAGCAGTCATCAAATTTAACTGAACTGGAGAGATTTTGTATGGAAGAATGGTCAAAAATACCTCCATCCAGAATCCAGACACTCATCAAAGGCTATAGGAGGCGTCTAGAGGCTGTTATATTTGCAAAAGGAGACGCAACTAAGTATTGATGTCATATCTCTGTTAGGGTGCCCAAATTTATACACCTGTCTAATTTTGTTTTGATGCATATTACATATTTTATGTTAATGCAATATACTTAATGTCACTGCTGAAATATATACTTTCCATAAGGCATGTCACATATTAAAAAGAAGTTGCTACTTTGAAAGCTCAGCCAATGATAAACAAAAAGAATTATGACGGGTTCCCAAACTTTTTCATATGACTGTAGTGTTCCATGATACTCTAGTGTAAGCAAATAAATTGTCAATAGATGGCACATATTGTTTAATTTCTTGTTCAGCTGGAATACTTTTTCAGAAAAACTGCTTTTGACCTGCAAGGTAATGGAAAGATTTTCTAGCTGTGCTTTTGGAAGTGGCTCCTAAATTTGGTGTTCAAAATGCTACTGCCATTGCACACATGGTCATCTAAAGCATGCAGCATAACTCCTTTTAATTTCTACACGGCAGAAACTCCAAATGGTTTTTAACATTTACTGAGTAATTATAATAGGAGAAGTGCTCTTCAGAGATATCACGTTAGAAATAAAAAGACTGATTGTTGTTGAGGGTATACTGAGCTACAAAAAATGCAGTTCAGTGCATTAACAGAAAACACAGAAGCACAGCATAAACCATTATGTCCCAACGTAACCAGTAAACATTACAGACCTTAATTATTTTTAACATTCTACTTAACTGAACCACACTACTTGCAACAGCAGAGTGGAAATTCTATTAGGATAAATGGCATGTCTTAACTGAAAACCAGATTTTTTTCTTCTTCAATGCCAGGACACTTACTTTAAGGTTTTGGAAGGAAGGAATTCTGTTTGCCAAGTTGGGCCACACATTTTCTGTAAAGAAGTCGTAATTGACGTCTAAGTTGGAAACCTCAGGCTCACCATCCTAGATTAAATACATATAACCAAAATTATTATTGTATGGCTTATGCATTGTAATTTATTTAAAAGCAGTAAATGAACCTAAAATATCTACCTCGGTAGGAGACTGTCCACCAAGATAATTTCCTCCCAGTCCTTCTCGTCTTGCATAGGCTCCGCTGTTATCAATGAGCATAGGCATATCTAGACCTGGTCCTTCAGGGGAATGAAACACATACACATACCTAGGAAAATTAAAATTAATTTGTTTATTACAATTTTGACTTTTCTTTTATATCCATTCAGAATCTTAAACATTTTCAGAAACACTATTTCCTCCCCAGCAATAAAGATAAATATTCATGCACAGTCTGAAACTACATAAACAAATTGAGGAACACAGGAGCTGCCAGCTAATCCAATGGCAACAGAATGATATTTCTTTGAGGAGGCAACATCATTAACCACTGTTTTAGTAAACTACTTAGTTTTCTTTTTATTATCTATATATCCAAATCTGGTTATAAAATTTTGCAATGTACTTCTATAATCCATGAAAGTGTAAATTCTACATGACTGAATTATTCTCATATGCTCATATTTAACAGTGAAATGTTTACAGATCTTGAAAATACTGCAGCTCAGTGGTCACTTGCATAATTACAATGGTTTGCTTTCTAATATCCATCAATCCATTATCCATCCCGCTATATCCTAATATGATGCTTCAAATTCTTTTTGATACATAAAATACTTATGGCTTCTCATTCTTTCATCACCCATCAGAGACATATAAATGAAATAAGAGATTAGAAGTGATTCGCCCATGTTCCTTTAACATACCTCTTTCTTGGTTCCACTGGTACTGGCATGCTTAGAATATTGTCTTTTGAATCCTCACCAATCCCTGCCATTTGTGCCACATTACCAGACCAGGCACCAGCAGCATTCACTACTAAAGCACACTCCACTGGTTGGTACTCTGCACTATTTGGCATCTGTACCTGCAGGCACAAAGGTAGATTAATACATTTAGATCAGTAGTGGTTCTTTGTTACATGGTTTTACACCTCATTTAAATATACTTCAGAATGCCCATATGCTAATACCAAATGATTATTTTCAGAAGGTGTGATGTTTAAAATGAACAGAAACATTGTCTTACATAACAAGTCAGTACTAGAAACTGACTGAATCTAGAATACAGCAAAACACATTTTTATAGAATTGCCTTCAGTTAGATCTACAGGGATTGTATTGCTATGGAATCACACAATGAAGCATCTGTTTGTAGACTTGCGGTGTGGTAACTGTTGGTGGTCAGCCATGAATACAACTGGCTCAGACGTTGATCCAGATGTTTCAGCAGTTACCACAGTGCAGATATGTGAACTGATGTGTGATGGGAGTCCACAGTAATACACTGATATACAAGGCAGAGAGACAAAGACAGTTTTTTTTTTTTTCAAATAGGGGGCTTTGACACTGACATTTTTTGTAAGCTTTAATACTTTTGTAGAGGTCATTCTACAGCCATCAGAGACAGAATGTTGTATAAAGTCATTAAATGCACTTCTAATTATAAAAGCAAGTATCTGAGCCAAATCACAGAGCACAGTTTCAGTATTATGAAAAAAAATTTGTAAGGAGGATCATACCAAACCTATTCTTTTACTAAATTCTTCACAAATATAAACTTAAATATCAGTATGTTTCCTTTCTGATTTGTCCAAAATCATACTAGCTTAATTTTTTACAACTCCCCTAGGTTACATACAGTACAATCATATGAAAAAAATTGGGAACCCCTCTGAGCCTGCATAATAATTTACTCTACGTTCAACAAGAAATATAACAGTGGTATGTCTTTCATTTCCTATGAACATCTGAGTACTGTGGTGTTTTCTGAACAAAGATTTTTAGGGAAGCAGTATTTAGTTATATGAAATTAAATCAAATGTGAAAAACTGGCTGTGCAAAAATGTGGGTCCCCTTGTAATTTTGCTGATTTGAATGCATGTACCTGCTCAATACTGATTCCTTGCAACACCAAATTGGTTGGATTAGCTTAAGCCTTGAACTTCAAAGTCAGGTGTGTCCAATCATTAGAAAAGGTATTTAAGGTGGTCAATTGCAAGTTGTGCTTCCCTTTGACTCTCCTCTAAAGAGTAACAGCATGGGATCCTCAAAGCAACTCTCAACATATCTAAAAACAAAGATTGTTCAGTCTCATGGTTTAGGGGAAGGCTACAAAAAGCTATCTCAGAGGTTTAAACTGTCAGTTTCAACCATAAGGAATGTAATCGGGAAATGGAAGGCTGCAGGCACAGTTGCTGTTAAAAACCCAGCAGGTCTGGCAGGCCAAGAAAAATACAGGAGCGGCATATGCGCGGGATTGTGAGAATGGTTACAGACAACCAACAGATCACCTCCAAAGACCTGCAAGAACATCTTTCTGCAGATGATGTATCTGTACATCGTTCTACAATTCAGTGCAATTTGCACAAAGAACATCTGTATGGCAGGGTGATGAGAAAAAAGCCCTTTCTGCACTCAAAGTCGCTTGTTGCATGCAAAATGCTCATTTAGACAAGCCAGATTCATTTTGGAACAAAGTGCTTTGGACTAATGAAACAAAAATTGAGTTATTTGGTCATAACAGAAAGCGCTTTGCAAGGTGGAAAAAGAACACTGCATTCTAAGAAAAACACCTGCTACTTAATGTCAAATTT
This sequence comes from Polypterus senegalus, assembly GCF_016835505.1. Lineage (NCBI taxonomy): Eukaryota > Metazoa > Chordata > Cladistia > Polypteriformes > Polypteridae > Polypterus > Polypterus senegalus. The sequence continues at coordinate 158,050,400 of NC_053162.1, forward strand.
GGTGGAGGTACCATCATGCTGTGGGGCTGTGTGGCTAGTTCAGCGACTGGGGCCCTTGTTAAAGTCGAGGGTTGGATGAATTCAAATCAATATCAACAAATTCTTCAAGATAATGTTCAAGCATCAGTCACAAATTTGAAGTTACGCAGGGGTTGGATATTCTAACAAGACAATGACCCAAAACACAGTTCGAAATCTACAAAGGCATTCATGCAGAGGGAGAAGTACAATGTTCTGGAATTGCCGTCACAGTCCTCTGACTTGAATATCATCGAAAAATCTATGGGATAATTTGAAGCAGGCTGTCCATGCTCGGCAGCCATCAAATTGAACTGAACTGGAGAAATTTTGTATGGAAGAATGGTCAAAAATACCTCCATCCAGAATCCAGACACTCATCAAAGGCATCTAGAGGCTGTTATATTTGCAAAATGAGGCTCAACTAAGTATTGATGTAATATCTCTGCTAGGGTGCCCAAATTTATGCACCTGTCTAATTTTGTTATGATGCATATTTTCTGTTAATCCAATAAACTTAATGTCACTGCTGAAATACTATGGTTTCCATAAGGCATGTCATATATTAAAAGGAAGTTGCTACTTTAAAAGCTCAGCCAATGAGAAAAAAAAATGCAAAGAATTAAGAGGGGTTCCCAAACTTTTTCATATGACTTTAAATAGTATAGACTTTTTGCAATTTCCAATAAAACAACACAGGTTTATAAAAATAAGATGCCGGAAAAACATGATATAGAGTGGATATTTTAAAAGGGTGGTACCAGGTTTTCATAAATTCCTTTCCTTTAGGACTTAAATGTAACCTCTGCAAGGACAAATTAGGCTAAAGGAATGTTGATTAGAAAGCTACCATCTCTTCGCTAATCTCCAGCCGTGCTGGGGCCCTGCATTACTCTAGCAGCTGAAATCTGAACTCTTATAAAATATGCTTTCCTCACATACATACAAAATAGTTCATTTTTTGTCATACAGACAATGTGTCCATTTTACCAGGTACTGTTTAGTTTACTACTAATGAGCAATGTTGTTTAATGTATGCTGGCAGGCGCTTAAAATTTAGAGAAATATTTTGTTTTTAGAGAGATCAATTCTATTACCACTGCATTCCAATGGTAATCAGATATGCAAGTCTGCTTATATCAGGGATAGCAGGGTTTACATACATGTTTATTTTTACAGGTGACTATATGTATTGCTGTAAATGAAGTATTAAAGTCCAGGGGTCGCCAACTACGGTCTTGCAGGACTACTGTGGCTACAGGTTTTCATTCTAAGCCTTTTTTTAATGAATGTCTTGCTAATTAACTTCTTTTGAACTAATTTTAAATGACTTGCTCTTGAAGACTCAGATCCCATAATTGTTTCTTTTTCCTTAAATAGAAACCAAACAATAATGAGATACAACATGAGCCAAAACAACTGGTGTCCATCATACACTATCTGAAAATAAAGAACAATGAAGGTCTCAGGAATGCTGATCTGCTGAGGTCCCCAAAAAATTTTATTTACTGCCCTTAGAAAGAGAAAAATCAACAATTTCGGAAATGTCTGCTAATGCACCACAAGAGCAGCAACAAACCACAGAATTAAAGAACTGGTTTAATTAACGACAAGAATTGGCACCTCATTTAGCAACTGGTTGGAGTTTGAGGCCCTGACTTAGTTGGTCTTCTGATGGCTCACTCACTTCACATTTCATTTCTTAAGGAAAGAAATGAAGCAATTTAGAGGCATGATGAAGAAATTCAGAAGAACAAATCTTAAAAAAAACAAGTCAATTCAAATGAATTCACAAGAAATTAATTAGCGTCACAAACAGGGCACTCATTAAAAAAGGGTTAGAATGAAAACCTGCAGCCACAGTGGTCCTCCAGGACAGGACTTGGTGACCCCTGTTATAGCCAATACCTCAATGCAAACAATGGAAAACAAAAATATGGACTGGTATGGTATAAATCTAATATGTCATTAGAAAAATAAATGAATGACATAGAAAATATAAAATTGGATGCATGCCTTCATGACAGCAGTGTACTTATTCATGAATTTTTTTTTTTGGCAGAATAATACTCCATACAACAAGGTTAGGAAAACTTCAGTGTAGCTCCAACAACATTACATTTAATTCAAGTTTAATGAAAGTTTGGTGGCTTTGAACTTATTCTTTTTACAGTTATGTACATTTAATTTTAGGCATCGAGTATAATTAATAGTTTTTCAAACTGAACAGTTCCCTATCAAAGTCACTTGCAACTTGCTACTATATACTTTTCAATTCATTTAATGTTTGTTTTAGAAAGCTAGAAAGCAGAAATCTTTAAAAAAATCCTTTACAAAATCTTGATACAACTTATACATTTTAAACTATTCTTTTTTTAATAAAATTGATCTTGTTTAAATAAATAAATAGTGTCTTTGCATTTTATTCTTATACCCATTACACTTACAAACCATCACGATTTGAAGCACTTCCCTTTTTTTATTGTAGTTTATTTTATTAGTTTCATTTTCACACACACACACATACATATATATATACATATATATATACACATATATATATATATATATATATATATATACACACACACACACACACACACACACACACACACTGTATATTGCCACTGTAATCGGACCAGAACATTTAAATAATTTTAAGTTTTGAAAATTCTACAAAAAACATTGTTTTAACTTAATCAGAATTTTTAAAAAGTGCTTAGTGCACTACTATAGCCCATATCTCAAAATAACACTACTCAAAAAGCTATAATCAAATTTCATACTCAGGTACACTAGGCAAATATAGTCAGCCACCCTTAAAGCACACCTTTCACATGTTACGAGACTGTATAATCCGTGTATCTTAATTTAATACATCTGTAGTACTAGGATGTTGTACCGTGTTAGCCATTATGAATGTAGAAAAAGCCAAGCAAAATGACACCTTTTATTGGCTAACTAAAAAGATTACAATATGCAAGCTTTCGAGGCAACTCAGGCCCCTTCTTCAGGCAAGCCTGAGTTGCCTCGAAAGCTTTAATACATCTGAAAAACACTGCTGTGTAATGGGTCATTTTTAGTAACCATGACCACAAATGTGCAACTGCAAAAAGAATTTGTTTATTCTCTACACCCACTTATTCCAACACAAGGCTTCTTGGAGCCAGAGCCTTATTTTGGAAACATAGGGTACAATGAAAGAACCAACCAAAGACAAGGCGCCAGTCTTTCACAAAAGTGCAACTATAATCATACATAGGCAGATTATAAGGGTTAACTTTAGTATATAATGTATCCATATAATCAATAAAGGTATTTATATGAACAAAAAGGCCTTTAGAAATGTCATCACAAAAAGTGATTTCCCAAGGTCTTACTATTGCAATATCGTAGAAGGCTTGTTTAAATTATCTTAATGTTTGTTTTAAGGGTAAAAAAAAAAACAACTATAGTTTCAGTGATTGGGGAAACAACTGTAAAAAATTATATGATATTTAAGCTTTGCCAATTAAACAATCACATGTATTTTAAGCAAAGCGTGAATGTCTAGGAAAGTTTGAGTATGTACATATATATATGGATAGAAGTGAAGTATGTCTGTGAATGAATATAGGTAAAAAAAAAAAAAAAATGGATCTCATATGCATAGACGCACTTTATATTTCAACTTTTGGTTACCATATACAACTCTGGGTAGAATGCCCTCTGTGACTCTGATTGGTCTCTCCAAGTCTATACTTTGAACTTTCAGAGGTATAACTTTTCTCCCACTGCAAAAAGATTCTATCATGTTAAATGGGAACACTAAACTCTTCCAGTCTAAGCATGGATTTTTTTTTCATGCTATGCATCAGAACAATCTATTTCTCACATTAAGTTCCTTCCTTACTCCTGTTACTGCTACCGTTGGCACAGGCTTTCTTGTGATCCTTAAAAAGACAAAGAAGATGTTAGATGATCTACTTGTACTTACAATGACATGATGGATTCTTTTAAAATCTACCTTCTCCCCACTTGCAGTCACCATCTGCCTGCTTGAAGTTTTGAATCCTAAAGAAAGATAGAACAATTCATACTATAAGACCTATTTAAAGACCATTTTGACATTACTAATGATTCTAGTGATCTTTAAAAATATATGATTTCATAATTCTAATGTAAATAACAGTTGCATTACTTGCATATTCACATAGCATCTTCTGTTTTCTATATGCAAATTTAAAAATTGGTGAATGTTCTATACATTGTTACATATAATTATGCACACATAATATTTTAAAATGAATGCATTCTGATTTTTTAGACATTTACCTCTTGCCTTGTTTTCAAAACTTACAGTTACTAATGTCTAAGAACTAAAAATAGTACAACAGCACACTGGGAGGAAATTCTTCTGATACTGAAACTGACCTGTAACATCTCCAAAGCACTGGTATACCCCCATGCTTATTGCCTTCTTTCGAAAAGCATTTAAAAGAATCCATGGGTCAAACCAACCTTCATTCTCCAAACCTTTTATAAACAAAAAAGTAGAAATATCAGCCTAATAAAGTGTAATCTCTTGAAAAGAATCGATTACATGAATTTCCTCACATAATCTAAAAACACGAGCTTTTGGTTTAATTAATAATCAAAAAGCAAAGGTTTATTATCCCAGCTTAGAAATGCTACATACACTGTATAATACTATCATATCAATCTATTATATATATATATACACATACACAGTAGGGGAAACAACTATGTAATCCCCTGCCTGAATTTGTAAATTTGCTCACCTACAAAGAAATGACCAGTCTAATTTATATGGTAGCTTCATTTTAATGGAGAAATGCAGAATATCAACCAAAAATCCAGAAAAAACAACACATTACATAAAAGTTATAAATTGATCTGCATGTCATTGAAAGAAATAACTACATCCCAGATCTTCACAGCAAGCAGTAACACAGACATGCAGCATAGACATGCAGTGTTGCTGAAAGAAAAAGAACCACAGTGTGCTCTGATGACAGTGAAACCCAGTGCACAGGGTGAGTGATCATTTTCAGTGCACGCTTCAGTCAAACTCTAAACACATCAGAAAATCCTATACCAAAGAATTAGTGATGGGGGATTCCTCAAACACATTTTTGGGCCTTAGGGCATGTGTCATGCCTGATAGGAAAAGATGTGCATTGGCACCAAATCACACTAAAGTACACTACAACAACCTAGAATGCCGGCCTCAACAAACTTATCAGGGTTTTTTTTGTTTTTTTTTTCATATGCTGCCCATCAAACAACCTGCTGGTGCTCATACACTACTGGGGCTGGAATCTTGATCTTGGGAGGACTGGAGGTCCGCATGTTTTCTAGTAGTAAATATTGTATTCATGTGGTAACACTTGTAAGTGATCCATTCAAAACACAAAAAAGCATGTATTTTTTGCTTGTAGCTGTGACTTGACTTTTTTCATGACTAATACACCGTTAAAATATATAAATAAATACATAAATAAAGTATGATATGCTATTACAATCACCGTTTAGATTTTTAGTGTACAGAATTTGTAATAGAAAGTCTTGGGCAAGATTATTCAGTACCAGCTCTCTTTTAGGAATATGACAAGAGCAAAATTTTATGATTTATCATTTTTTCCACACTTACAATCCCTCTGGTGTTCTTTTGCGCATTAGTTTGTAAAGCAGTTTAAAACTGAGCATTGAATACATAAAAAGTATAAACAAAAAATAGCATAAAATTCTAGTACACTAAACAAATTCAGGACCACAAATGGCTGGAATACACACCAGAAGCATCAGCAAACAGGCAGGAAACAACCCTCCATGAGATGCCTGTCCACCACAGGACCCACTCACTCACTCACGCACACAACACATCCTTGGGGCCAATTTACAATTGACAGTCAGTCTAATGTGCCGGGTTTGTTAATGTGAAAGGGGTTCCAAGAAAAAAAGAAACACAGTATATTCAAACTCCTCTCTGACAACAACCAGGCACAAGAGTTTAAATTGACAATGCTAAACATTTTGGGCAGCAGCACTAAACACTGTGCTACCATCCCACTAATAAAGCATACAGCAGTATATCTAAAATAAAAGGTACCATATGATGCCAGAGCAACTCCTTCTGTGTTGATCCAAGGAAATTTTTTCTTCAGTTGCTCTGGTGATAAAAGAATGACATTTGCTCCCTCTCTCCTACACAAAAAATAAAACAATTTGCTTGTAAGTACCATAAAAATTAATTTGCAATTATTATCAACAAGAAAAATCTTTACAGTCAATACTACTTAGATAACCACAAAAGAAACATTTTTCCCATAACAGACCAGTCATCTCTTTTCACCTATTTCCTTCATAAAACCAAAATGCTACTACCAACCACACTGCTTAGTAATTTATTCCATATATGCATTGATCTAAATTAGTGTGTTGTAATATTAATGCAAAATTTACTAATTGTCAATATTTCTGTTTCTGTGTTGTTGTTAAAGAATTAACTTAACATTAACAGCTGGCATCCACCATATTACTTTTCTTCAAGTTGTAAATCACTTGTACTGTGTTGCTTCTTAGTCTTTGTTTAGACTGAAAAGATTCAACTCTTTCAAGCTTTAATCACTGGTCATACCCAGCACACCTGAAATTCACCTAGCTGCTTTTCTCTGGTCTTTTTCTAATGAAAGTATGTATTTTTTGTAATATGGAAACAAAAAAATGCACATTGCATCTAAGTTTAACATAAACTTAAGCGAAAAAGAAAATATTGATGGATATTACCACATTTCTGTTGCAACATACCAGCGATCCACTAAGGACAACTATGAAGCCAAACGTATATGGACACCTCTCCAAATTTTTGAGTGCAGGAGTTTCAGCTGCAGCTATTTATAACAGGTGCATAAAATCAAGCATACAGCAACAACCACCATTTATTTCTTGTAAAACCCAAAATCACCTCACCTCCCTAGCCTTGACTTCCTAAGAAGACAAAAAAAAACTGGAAGGAATCTACGGAACGGCAACTCAGAGCAAGGCCCTCTTCTAGGTAGGTTGGGCATGCAATGAGTGTCACAAAATAAGGTAAATACAATACACAAAACTGAACACAAGTAATCCTTTTCACAGAACTAGATGAGGAATCTATCATTGGCACCTCAGAAATACAATACTGCAAACTACAAGGCAAAATGTAAAAATATACAGCATTATACCACTCACTAAATACAGAACTACCACATAAAAGGAGGTAAATTTGTTCAAATACACCAAAAGAAACTAATTAACATAAATAAAAAACAACAATATCTGTCCATTATCTAATTACAGAACCACTGGCAGATTGCAGAAAATGAGTCAGACAAGCCAGATGCAGTTGGAGTCATGGAGACCTTGGCAAACTAGCCGCTTCTTCTCTTACTGGCCATTCTACAGCTGAGTCACTGGTGGGTCAGCCAATCTGCTGAAAGGACCCTTCTACTCCATTATTCCAGTGCTCCTTTATCTGAGATGACTTTACCATAGATAGGCAAACAACTTGGCAGTAGAGTAGTGGCATCAACTGCATGACAGGAGAAGCATTGGCAGCAAAATAGGTCATACTGAAGAGCTCAGAGACTTTACACATGCCACTGTTGATACAAGTCAATATGTGAAATTTCTGCTCTGCTAGATCTACCCTGGTCAACTGTCAGTGCTACTATTGTGAGGTGGAAGTGTCTAGGAGTAATCACATTGTGCTTATGAATGAAAAGTTTAATAATATATATATATATATATATATATATATATATATATATATATATATATATATATATATATATATATAGAAGATATAGAGAGAGAGAGAGAGAGAGAGAGAGAGAGAGAGAGAGAGAGAGATAGTGAAAGTAGCATGTTAATTGGTCTACATATGGGAATTTACATTTTTGTAGCTCACAGAACTTTAAATGCATATTTTTAAACATTATCAATTGGTAGCTGACAGCCTCACTACAAACACAAGGACATATTTCACAAAGAATCACTCAGAGCTAAGAACAGATAATGCATCTCTGGGTAATGTATACTGTACCTGAGTATTCCAAGTGTTACTGCACAGATCACCAAAATATGTTAATCCTATAAAATGTTGTCAAAGTGATAACGCCAATTATAGAAAAAGACCAGAAAAGTACTTATGAGGAGTTAATTATGCCTTAAACGATTGACAAATTATTGCCTATAAGGATTAGATCTCAGCTCTAACTTCACTCCTATAAAAATGTAATTATAAATTGCAATACATTGCAAAACCCCCCCAAATCCTTCTCATATGTTTGGCTTTTAATTTTCAGACACCATTTTATGTACTTATCTACATAAATAAAATTGTAAGCTGTGTAGATATCTGTTCACCAATCAGTGATAAATGACTAAACCAATTTTCATGAAATTTTGCATATGGGTTTTCATTGGTCCAACTTAAAATGAAGGCTGCATGCCATATTGTAGAGTGGGGTTGTAATGGTGTGGGGCAACCCAAAAACCATTGCAGATGTGAAGACTTCAATCCCCTTAAAGAAGCAGGAGTATCCAGAGGCTGATGGGAGGATACCATCGGGACACACAAAGTTTTGTACCAACCAACGTGTGTCCTTGTCAAAGACCACAGGTACATAAAGCCCTTTCTTCTCGACAAATGGGGTCAACAATTTCTTTGTCTTACTAGATTACAGCTTTGTTTACATCTTTTTATCTCACAGTGGGTTGTGTTTGGCCATAATTAATGTCAAAAAGATTGTTTTTTTTTGTTTGTTCTTGTTTATTTATGCCTAGGCAACAGTGGGTAATTTGGCAACTGTGTACTATTTTTACTTCCCATGTATATACATTTTATTTACATTTACTTTCATCTGAGATACATACAGTATAAACAACTTGGAATTCTGTTCTGTAATGGTTGAATGGATTTCATGGTGTCTACTAATCACTCTAATTCAGTGCTTTAATCCATGTTCATTTATTGGAAATTAAAAATAATCACCAGGTACAAGTAACTTGCAAGTATGTTTTAATATGAACTCAGAAATTGTAATTTTAAAAATAATTTGTATTAAGAATTATTACAGTACATTTATGAGCAGCACATACCGGTACAGTGCTTAGAGCTGCTTCCTACAAAATCAAAGACCAGGATTAAGTTCCTGGGCCATCTACCATCTATATGGATTTTATACATACTTTCTGCCTTCTGGACAGTTTACTCCAGGCACTCCAGTTTCCTCTCACATTACAAAGACACGCATGCTGGTTGTCATCTTTAAACTGGTCCAATGGGTTGAATACGTGCTTGTGTGTGTATAAGAGTGTCTGTGACATCTGGTTCCTGTCTTGCACACTGGAATCGGCTCCACTGCCTTATGATGACTTAATGGCTTATGTGGGCTTAGATAACGAAAGGATGTACACTTCTTATCCACTTACATTGGTAAAACTGATAAGGTAGTGATACCAGGATCTGCTCATCTATAAAAATGCCACTTCTCTCAGACCTCTTTTTGGGGCATAATATTTTTCCTTCTTTCTGTTGTTCCAGGCCTTTAATGACCTCTTGGGCATAGCCATAAGCAGTGTGCCTGTCTGAGGAGGGAATGTCAACCTTGTCGAGAGGTTTACTTACCTCAGCAGTGACATTCATGTCTCTGATGACTCTTCCTATGAAGTCAGTAAAAGACTGGGAGAGAGCATGGAGGGTCACAAGGTCGCTGGAAAGGGGTGTGTGGCATTCCAAATATCTTTACAAAAGGACAAAGTTCCAAGTCTTTTGAGGCATGGTGCTGCCTGTTTTCCTATATGGTTGCAAGACATGAATGCTATCCAGTGACCTGAGATGAAGACTGGACTCCTTCAGTACTATGTCTCTTCTGAGAGTCCTTTGGCACCGCTCATTTGACTTTGTGTGGAACAAGTGCTTGCTCATGGAGTCCCGACTGAGGCGCATTACCTGCAATGTGAGGGAGAATCAGTTACGGTACTACGGCCATGTGGCACGACTCCCTGAGGGTCATCTAGCTCACAGGATCCTCATTGCGGAGGACCCAAGTGGTTGGACCAGGCCAAGGGGACGCTCAAGTAAGAACTGGCTGTGGCAGATAGATGGTCATTTCCAAAGGGTGAGACTGGATCTCGTGTCTACCTGGGAAACCGAGCTGTTTCATCATGTGATGGATGCGGCAACATGCTCTACCAGTGCATGCTCCCCAACCTGACGTGACCTGAATTATTTTCTATCTTACTACTTTGCAGGTTACACTTATGTAATTTTCTTATATACTTTGCTATACTCTATTCTGGATAGTCCTTTCATTACACCCTAATTTGAGAATGTGGAGGGATTGTAACCTACAACCTGGACTTTTTCCTTTTATTTATACAATTCTGAAAAAATAATAAATTAAAAATTGAGCAGCGATAACCTATGCCATTGTTACCTCTGAATATGATAATTTTCCTCCATGACTTGGGCACCATTTTCACTTGCAAGAAACAGATACCCTGCATGGTTAAACTGGACATCAATTGGGTCTTCATTCATAACTGAAAGGTATTCCTGTGATGCAAAAAATACACTGCAGCTGAAAGCAGATGTATAAGCAGGACTAGCTAAAATGTGTGCAGGTATGAAGCAATAATTAACATAAGCAAGTGTTCTTTACATTATGACTACACCATAGTAAAAATAAAGAAATGCAAACAGCACTGCTATGTCAGTAATAATGGGGATGAAATTAGTCAGCTAATATATATATAATTATTTGTCTTTAATGGTCTTACATTGATATTCCTTAAGAAGTAGCAAGAGAAGAGAGACATGTGAATGTTTTCTGGCATTGAAAACTGCTGCCGTATCCCTCCCACTGAGAGCACTGTGGAGGCCTGGGTGTACTGAAACCAAAGAGAAAAGAAAGTGATTTGTATACTTGATTCTTTTTGATCACATTATTTAATTTCAGAAGCACATGCGTGCTGATATGTTAAAAATGTAAAGAATTCTGCTTCAGTAAGACAATTTACCGTTGGGTCACGCTCCACTACCACAACTCTCACACCATCTCGAATTCTTTCCTTCTTTTTTAGCCAATATGCAATTGCCCAACCCATTATCCCTCCACCAACAATGACAATGTCAGCTCTCTCCGGAGGCAGATTTGTGTTCATATGAATGGGTGTCCAATCACTGCCAGGTAGTGCAGTTACAAACTTTTCATGGAATTTCTTCATTTCTGATTCCAAATCTAAATAAGGCAAAAGAAAAAGGTTCCAGGCAAATTTATAATGCTTACTTTTTCATATACTGTATATAATATGAGGCTTTCATACAGTTAGCTAGAGTGATATAAAACATCCAAAGAGCGGTAATCAAAGTACTGACAGACCTCATAGTAGACAATTTCCATGAATACTTCCAGGGTGGTAGAACCAATATGTAACCATTTTTACAATATGATTCTCTTTAATTATTTCATGACAGACCTTTTGTATATGTAAATGCATATGTATGCATAGACACACACACATACACACATAGTGTTAGAACTATTGTGACCATAAACATTTAGACAAAGAACGAGGTCCTTCACTAATAGATTGAAACAACCCTATCCCCACTAAAAGAGCAAATAAGCTACACTCTCATACTCACAGAATTCAAGACCACCAAAATTTAAAAACACACCATTTCTCCCTCATTTATTTTCAATGTAAATAAATACTCCTAAATGTACATAAGTGTTGATAATGTGCAGATGTAAAACATTTGACTTAACAAAAAAAAAAAAATACATGTGAATTTTAAGAAATTAAGTATTAAAAGTATAACCTTTTCATAAATGAAGATTTCATAATATACAACCAGTAAAATAAATATTTGCTCTGTAATAAATATTTTCTAATATTTAAAAGACTGTAGAGAGATTATCAATGTGGATGCACAGAACACAACTGAGGGACTGGCAGAGACAAAAACAATAACAAACAGCTGGCACCTTAAGTATGTGTGACTGTTGATCCAATTCAAACTTTTCATCCTACTAGTCCTTCAGGTTATTAAAACATTTGAGTTAAATTTTAGCAGTTTCGAACATTAACATGCTTTTTTGTCCTAAGCAAGTCTAATAAGTTACCAGTGCTCCAAACACAGAAAAAAAATTAAACTTGATGGATTGATGTTTCCTATGAAATGTTCTATATAAAGTCAGTCTGAATTAAGTTGCATCAAAGCATAGCGAGTACTTTATTTCAAACAGATTGCAATGCATTCACCTTGTGGATTTTTATTTATTTTTCTATAGTTTTAGGTGCAAGTGATTTTTGTAGATCAATGCAATATGACTTTTAATAGGTTTCTTTTCAAATCATGACTGCCATTTACAAATTAATACTCTACCGCAAGGTCTGAGTATGGTTATTGTTTGGATGCCAAGAAAGGGAATAAATAAGGTACTATGTTTATAAAAAAAAAAGTTCTTTTATTTTCATCCTAAAAAAGTAGTCTAGTTTAAATCTATAAGTAAAATGATTTACTTAACTGAACACATAGCATCCTGATTCTACATTTCAGGTGTCTGGTACTTCTGGAATATACAACAGTCAATTTTACTATTGCTAGAGGTCTAATTGACATGTTTCAAACTAATTAATAATAAAAGTGCTCTTACTGTATTCATACCCAACACTGTAACACCCACACCTTTTGAAAGTTGCTAAACCAAGTCAAAACATTCTAGTTCTACATTTTTGCAGGGTTGATTCTACCACCAGCTACTACAAGTTTTATGTTTGATCTGTAGTTCTTTAATATCTTGTACTGTACTGAACTGATATCTTGCATCTGTACTGAAAACATAAAATGAGGCAAAAGAAAAGAGGCTATTCAGTCCATCATGCTCGTTTGGGAAGGCAATCTGTAGAGGATCCAATTCTGAAGCATCATTGGCCCTAGCACTATAGTTTATCATGTAAAAGGTAGTAATGCATTTTTGGCTAACTCACTATCCTCACCAATTTTTATAAATCCTGCTCCCGAAGGAAAGACGGCAAAGGGCAGAATCCAGGATTTAAAACACTGCCTGGTCACGATCTGTATGGACTGTGCATGTTCTGTCTACACAAATTGTCTTCCCATATCCAAAATAAAGAACTACAGTACTAGGCTTTTCAGCAACTGTAATTAGGCCATGTATGGGTGTATGTGTGATCATGCCCTGCATTGTACCCAGTGCTGTTAGGACAGGCTCCAGTCCTTGTAACCCCAAACTGGATTCCATAATGGATGGGTGGAAGCATGATCCTGCAGGATCCATGTAAGCAATGGTTTTCAAATGTTATAGTACAATTTCTTAATACATTTTTACTGTCCCACTAGGAAAACTTGTCCCCCATGGAGTGTAAAATGGTACTATGGGTGCGGTAGCACATCAGCATTTTTTATTAACCCTAAAACCACAGTATTGGCAACAGCTATCATCTTGACCATGGGAAAGGCGCTATATAAGTAAAATATATTAATATTAAAAGCTTAGCTTACAATCTACTCTACGGTATATTATTGAAATACACAAAAACAACCTCTCACAACCCTTATACCTTAGGGTACACCGCTCATCCTCTGAACGTGAACAGCTTAACAATGTCTTATTAATCATACACTCCGTATGCATGCGGTAAGTTAACTACCCCTTAAAAAAACAAAAAACGCAAGAATTCATACAAGAAAACTAACGCGTTAATACTGAAAGTTTGCCATGATTTGCTGCTTGTTTAGTGAAATGTATTCCACAGACAGGATGACAGACGTGATAAAACATGCTTATTCCTAGCCATCTGTTTACCTTTGACCGGTGCATATAAGAAGGAATACATGTTGAATAACTTTATCGAATACAAGTTTAATAATGAAACTTACCTTTAAAAAAGTCATTGCCTTTTCGCAGTGCTTTGGAAGAGGTGAACTCTCTAGCACATCGACCAAGACTTACAGGCTTGCATCTAAAAAGACGAGCAGTGAGTAATCTAAAGGCTATCCGCCTCCACGCTGCCATCCTTTCTTACTAACAAAAGGCAATGTTGAACACTCTCCAAATGCCAAACACGAAGTCCACTTGAACAGCAGCCAACTGCGAGGACATCAGGGACAGTAATCAGAGAGAGAACTTCACGTGTCACGTAAGGAACACGCACTTCCGCGAAGCCCGCGAACCCGCCCCTCTGATCACGTGACGGGGCGGTTCGTTGCCGCCTCCTGTTTCTTCCAGTCTGTGGATTGTTGTTAGCGGAGACGGTATCCATTTGAATTGATTTTAATGCTGTTGTTGGTATAAAAAGTTCTAAATAATCTTCCTCCTTTGTATATTTTGGAGTGCTTTTTCCCCTTACCGTCGCAGTCGTAACTTTAGATTTTCTAATAATGGCCGGCTCATTATTCCATGAGCTAAACATTAAAGAAGTGGTGAATACATCCATCCATCCATCCATCCATTACCAATTGAAATAAACCAAGCTAACATCCGTAAACAACTAAAATAAGAAAAACTTCTAAAACGTTAACTTTTTTTCATTTGGTCTTTTCATAGCTACATTTTAATTCTACTTCAAATAAACTATACATGCAGAGAAATATGTTTTCATGGGTTTACGAACAATAATAATCTACTTTTCTCTGCTTTCTTTTTCAGTTTTCTGTGACAGCGTTATGGGCCACAGCCACCTGATCAAAGTACTCCGCATCCTCCTGCTGTGTTGGAATTTAATAAGATACCCCTGCTGTCGACAAGACCTACGGCATCAAATCTTCCGGGATGAAGCTTAAAAAACAATAAGGAGCAACTTAAGTACATTTATGTTATATAGAATGCCTAAAAGGTCCTGAGTGGTCTTTGGATATTTTTACCCTTGCAGATTTTTTTCTGCTCCAGCACATCACATCTGAAAGCTTTTTTTTTTTTTTTTGTCCCTGTGTCCATCTGACAATAGCATCTCTTATCTCTAGAGACAGAAAAACAAATACTGTACATGTATAAGGAGTTTATTTTTTCTGTTAGTTGCATGTATGTTATGTAAACTATTATTGGTTTATTCATATCTATTATTTCTGATTTGTTGTTTATTCTTTCTTATTCTTATTTGTTTCTCTTTTCTTTACTGTCTTGTTAGCCACTTTGTTACATCTTTTCTATGAAAATATGCCTATATAAATAAACCAATAATGGCGCACTGCACGATAACATGCAGTGAATACACTTGACTTGAGCATTCCTAGTTTTCATTGTCTTTCTCTGTACGTTTAGCATTTGTTTGTTCAGAGGTTGATGCGCTTGCTACTTCCTGAGCAGCTCTTCTTTTCTTCACCCTAGCGGTCAGATTCTTCTCTTCTTTTGTCTGCATCTTTTTACATTAAAACTGTTTAAGTCAGTCTTTGTGTTGCAATTACTTGGTACGTTTTCATTAATTTTTCACTTAAGCTGGCACTTAAGTCTTCAATCTGCCTCAAGAATGATTTAAGATATGAAGTGACGGCGAAGGTGGTAGGGAATGAGAACAGTGCGCCGTATGCATGCACTGCATGGCCACCCTGCTAAAATAAAATAAAATAAAACTAAAAACAGGAATAATGTTGGAGGTCAATCGTCATCACGAAAGTAGATAGTAGACGTCACATAGTATATGTATACGAAATGGCAGGTCAATAGGTCAAAAGGTTTGCGAGCTACAGGTGATTTTAAATCCTGGACAGACAAACAGACAGCCAAGGTAGTGTATTATATAAGAAGATGTCATTGATGCTGTTACTGAAGCAAGTAGAAGAAGTCACAATTTGGCTTCAGTTTGCCTATAGAGATGGCTCTTTCAGGTTTTTTTTTTTTTTTCACTTACAACTGTTTTAACTTCCTGATTGTTTTCAAATTACCTCCCCAAACAGGAGCAATGTAATGTTTACTGTATTTTTCCTACCATATATGCAGGAGAATTAACTTGTTTTAAAGATCAAGTTTATTGAGGTATGTGCAGTAAAATGGGTTTCTTACTCAAATCTCTTACAGACTAGTGACAGTAGTACAGTACTGACTGCAGACATTAAATACAACAACAGAAAATATGTAAGAACACACATTAGGCACCTTTGGGGATTTGTCAGTATAAGTAGCTGTTGGGTAGCTACCTAGGGATAAAAACAGTCCCTAAATGTGGTGGTATGAGTCCTAATGGTCTTCATTTGCTAAAAGTGAAGGTGCAGAGAACAACTAGGGTCTTCAATAATACTGTTTGCCTTTCTAAGGTAATGTGTGTATTATATGTACTGGACTAAAGGGTACTGTGTGCCAATATTATTCTTAACCAAATTCCTCACCCTCTGTAGTGCTTTCTGCACCAGGTCTCATATCACGGTGCTACACAGCCAAGTAAGGATGGAGTCCACTGTGCAGCTATAGCAGTGTTTCTCAATTATTTTCTGTCATGCCCCCCCTAGGAAGAAGAAACCATCTCGCGCACCCCCCGCTCAACTATAAATAGTATCATTTGTCTATAAAATTGTTATAAGTACACCTCTGCATAACACTGTATCCTTATTAACGTATAAGAGAATAAAAAAGGAAAGAAATATGGAGTAGTGGAGTGGTATTGCACTTTATTCTAGAACAGTAAAAAAAATCAAAATAGAAAAATAAAGTTCATTTCACTTGTTACATCTGAATGATGATTAGCTGCATTACTAATTCTATTATTATTATACTATTGTTACTAATGCATGTCTGTCTGTATAACAGCTACAATAAACAGTATTTTTAAGAATGTAATGTGTGGGTGTACAATGAGTGTAATTCTTTCAACCAGTTACTGCCAACAGGACATTTGTGGCCACGACTGCTTTATTCTCTGAGTGTTAAAGTTTTTTCTCCTACATTCCAAAGGCATATGCATTACTTTAAATTGCAATTCTAAATAGTCCCTGCATATGTACTTATGCACACTATGTTAGCCCTGGATTGGGTAGATTGGTTCCTGCCTGGTGTCCATGGTGCTGGGATAAACACTTGCCTCATGACCCCGAACTGGGCTTAGAGGATTTGATCGATGGAAATGTGGATTTTGAATCAAAACATTTTTTTCCTATGTCATTACATTGGGGCTTTGGAGAAATGACTGAATGTTTAGTTTTTGTCATGTTGGAAAGCAAAACATCTTCTTCATATCCACTCTGCTGCAGGTTGCCTTGTTTGTGTATGTTCATTTTGAATTTGATCTTTATAAGTTGCCATGAGCCACAATAGAGATGTACCCCTTTTTGCCAGATGCTGTCACTGCCATACTTCGTGACAGGTATTGCTTTCTCTGAATATTGTGGCTTTATACTGGTGCCAAAGATAGCACCTAGTATGGATATGAAAAGTGTTGCCCAGATAAATTAGAAAATTGAATCTTCCTTTGCTTGGTTTCCAAGTGTTTTTCTTTAAGTTCAACTTGAACTTTACTGCCAGGCAACATCTCTTGGTGTTACAGCAATACACACAATTTTCACAGGTGAAAATTTTTGTACACTGGGTGTTTTTTTTTTTCTCTTAGGCAAAGAAACATCTAAATATTAAATGTCAAAACCAGTAGATGAAGGGGCAATAGGCACCCATTTATTGGACTGGGATGATAAGTGGAAAGGCAAATCTCCTGAGTAATTGTGTTACAGATTATTGTTGCTGGTTGTCTACAGGACATAAATAGTTACCTGCTTTGATTTTGTTGTTTAAACAATGATAATATGTTTACATTACAGCTGAAAAAAGCAAATTGGTATGTACCATTGTTTGATAAATCGTCATGTTAATCTAGACAGGGACTGAAGCAGAAATATACTTCTGGGCAGTGGGTGGTACCGTGAGGGACAGTTCACTGAGAACGCCGCCAAGACCACATGCAAAGAGCACAGGTAAGACTTGAGACATACTGACGACAACACCTACCTCCAGGGAGGAAGAGCCGCTGAATGGGATTCGACAATCTGGCAAAACTTCTGTCGGGAAACAAGCAAACGGAGTGTATCTGTGGACAGTGGAATGATTAATTGTTGTGGTAACACAGAGCGCATCTGGACTCCGCACCATGCACTAAAGGTTGTATTCTCCACTTTTTTGTCTTTCACGGATTTTTAGAGTACGGATTGTGTTTTTCTTAAGTTTTCGTTCCTGATATTTCTGGATACTTATGTTATTTATTGTCTTGTGTAATACAGGTTGCTTTTCCTGAAATTGCTGCCGAGACTTTCATTGTGTGTTTACTCGCCACCCAAAACCAGTGTTCTATTAAGTAAACCTCAAGAGTTCCCAGTCTGTTAATAAAACTGGGTGGCGTAGTCGGATATTGTATCTGTGTCTAGGTTAGATTACCTATAAGTGTGAGCAGAAACCTGTCACATAACACGGTACATATAACTAAAAAACACGATATACTGTACACGACGCCATTGCAACGTCATATACTGTAGAACGCAAATATACTGTACAAGACAAGATAGCTCGATAGATAGCTCGATAGATAGATAGATAGATAGATAGATAGATAGATAGATAGATAGATAGATAGATAGATAGATAGATAGAATGGTCTAAACACTTTACAGAATTACAAAAAAGAACGAAAAACTGTCTTGGGAGTCACATCGAGGAATTATGCAGGGGTATTGCCTTTCTTGACTCGCTTCTGCCGAATAATTTGTTGGCTGAAAGTATTCAAAGTTAGTGTGTCAGCAGAGCTGTTCATAACAGCACTCAGTTTTGTTTTAACTTTCTCCTTCCCTGCTGTCTCCAGGAGGTTCAGAGTGCATCCCATAACCGAGCTTGCCCTTTTTGTATAGGATTGCACTCCTGTCCAGTAATATATTAAGTAAGTCATATATAAAATGAATACTAAAATAAACACAATTTGAATTGAAAGGAGGAGTGTAGAAATCAGTAAAAGACGGAGATGAATTAGATAATGTAACTATCTTAGTGGCTGCATTAGGAAAGAAACTATTTACATGTCTAGTAGTTCTTGCTTTTAGTGACTGGCACTGTGAAAATTGAACATTTTCGCAATTTCTGACTGGATTTTCTCTCGGTACTCCAAAGTCTTCCCATATTCCAAATATGTGGATTAGAAGGATTGGAGGGAACCAACGCAGTATAGGGTAAAATTTAGCAGCAACTGGACAGAAGAACACCATTTTATTAAAAAGTGTTGCCTTTATATGTAACGTCTTAAAAGAATTACTGTACTATAAATTACAGAAATACATCTGTTCACATTCTCCACTATTTGTTCCCATCCTTGACATGAACCTGTGACCTTGTACTGATACACAGGGCCGCTTTGAAGGAAAATTCGATGAGAGCATGTTAAGTCTAGACTGACCAGCTTTTCATGGTTCCAAAAACCTAACTCAAGTTACTATTTTAGCGAATGGCATAGATGCAAATTAGATCGAAGAGCGGAGAGTGGTCCCTGGTGTGTATACAGTAGCTCTACTGGGAGTATCGTGCGCATTGTAAAACTGTGCATTGCATTAAAAAAGTTGATGAGAAAACCTCTTCGCGTTTCGGCCGGTTCGGACATTTTGTTGTATTCCTTGACATAATGCAAATAAACGTGACTCTCCCATAAAAAAAACAGGACGTCTGGTCACTCTCCCATAAAAAAACAGGACGTCTGGTCAGTCTCTTCATTCTTGTAACCCAGGGAACTCCCTTACTTTGCATCAGCAGGGCATGGTTGTTATAACACCCAGTGCAAGACGTTTATTTTTAAGTATATGACAATATTAATCAAATTCGAGTAAAAGAAGAATGAGTGTCATTTTTTCAGGTTAACTCTATTTGTCAGATATGTGGCTTGAATCTGGAGGCTTATGGCACGGTTCATCACGTGACTGGGACACATTACTGTCTTACGCTAGGGTGACGTAACCGAAAGAGGGCGTGTTACTGAACGTAAACCGGCCTTCATCACATGACAAGGGGAAGAAAATGTCATTTCCTGCGGTGACGTGTCAATCAGAAGGTAGCGGCGCAAGCATAAGGTAGAGTTCTTCATGTTGTATTCTGTTGATCAGTTTATTTATGGTTTTATTTCGACAATAAACAGGCAACGAACTACTTCAGTGTAACTTTATTCATGTTAAGGAACCTGTGGTACCTAATTATATTCTATTACATTTTTCCGTTTATATTTTACAGTGTGGTCGCATCAGCATTTGTAATAGTGCAGTAACGGAACGATGTTAGACTTCTTCACCATTTTTAGCAAGGGAGGCATTGTACTGTGGTACTTCCAAGGGGTGAGCGAGTCCTTCACTGGCCCTGTCAATGCGCTCATTCGCACCTTCATCCTTCAGGTACTGAACATGGGAAACATTTGGAGTGGGCAACAGTTTGGCGTCACGTTAACGGTCTTTGACGTAATTGCTCATTTGCTTTACTATATCCGTTGACTCATGAACCTTTGGGTATATCAATGCAATCGCTATTTAATAAGATCTTGATTTGTGTCTGGTATTTTAAAAGTTCGGCCTTATGTATTGCATATCCTGGAACCTTGGTTGCGTAGTAGTGCTGTGTAATTATTTTAATTATACATTGCCTCATAGTTTTGAATACTCTAATGTACTGTTTTTCTAATAATTGCAATTTTTAGGGAGCGTAATCCTTTTAAACAAAGTTTCTTGGGCTCTTCTTCACTATGAAGTGAACTATATACTGTACAAATATTTAATGTATTCAATATAATATATTGTATTGCTTATTTTGGGATACAGGCTGATAGTCCACATTGTGTACTGCATTTGTAAGAGGTTTAATAAAATACGAATTTTAGGTCACAGAGTATTTAGAAGAGGGCTATATACATGTAATTAATTCATTATTTATAATTGCATTGCAATCCGCTTTGTTTTTAATACAGTTTAAGTCTGACAGACTGTAAGCAAATGAACAGTATAACATTTTGGTGTTTTTACATGCAAAATGTTTTTTTTTAACAAATTATTGCATTGTTTACAGCATTTCTATTTCCTTATAATTTACATAATAAAGACATAAATTCAGACTTGTACAGTCCATTTCTTTCCTTATTTTCTGCATGAATTTATATCCTATACAGACTATATAAATGTCTTTATTGCTACTATGTTATGTGCTAAGAAGTGTGTGTATACCCATCCACAGAATGCTTTAGCCTTGCCCTTGCAACATAAAGTCAAGCACCGTGACAAGGACCAGATGTTAATATTTTTTTTTACTCTGAGACAAGAAATACAGTAGATATCATTTGTATCGCATTAAAATAACAATTGATAGGCCAAACTTATATTCTGTAACTTTCTCTTCATCACTTTTTAATTTTTTTTCTTTACCATACTACCATATTGGAGTAATTCTAAGTATAAAACTGCAGTGACATACAGTACTGCATGTTTCCTAAGTGGTAATAATGACTAAGATATATATTGTAGATTTGAGTGCTTATGTCCGTAGCAGAATACTTGGTTAAGGCATAATTTTCACATCCATGTTGTACAAAGTATTCAGTTTTTTCACAATAAGGTAGAAGTTTTGAGGAAGAAAATAATTGAAATGTTTTATGTTATACATCTTGTAACTTTTATGTGCTAAATTGTAATGGCAATATTGGGTAATAGTATAATGGTAATTATTCATGTTTTCTCAAATAGTGAGTCTTTATCAAAGTTGTTTGCAGATTGATTTTAAATTTGTTTTACCGTGATCTATCTTGCAGCAATACCGGACTTCCATTTCAGTTTTTAATGCACTTGTTAATTCTAATAATTGCCCTTTGCAACAGTCTACTATACCATATCACTTATATAAAGAATTATGTATTATTATTAAAATATATATCTCTCTCCAATCCATCCATTATCCAACCTGCTCTATCCTAACTACAGGATCACGAGGGTCTGCTGGAGCCAATCCCAGCCAGTACAGGGCGCAAGGCAGGAAACAAACCCTGGGCAGGGTACCAGCCCACCGCAGGGTACAAACACACACACCATACACCAAGCACACACTAGGGACAATTTAGGATTGTCAATGCACCTAACATGCATGTCTTTGGACTGTGAGGAAACCAGAGTACATGGAGGAAACTCATGCAGACATGCGGAGAACATGCAAATGCCATGCAGGGTGGACCAGGGAAGCGAACCCAGGTCTTGCAGTTAGGAGACCTGGGTTCGCTCTAATATATATATATAATATATATATATATATATATATATATATATATATATATATATAGACCTTAAACATGATACTTTGTGCCAGGAGATTGACTCAGGACTGTCTCACGATGACGTAGAACATGAGATTCTTGCAAGACATGCCCTACTTACAAATAAATAAGAGCAAGGGCAGCTGCACACTCAGTCGTGTTTTGGCTTCAAGCACACACAGATCCAGGGCTCTCAGCGCATATAAAGCATATAAGGACAATACGTTATAAATGAAATGTCGACAACTAAGCGAAGAAGAAAGCAGCACGGAGAAAAGGGACTCAAAAGCATTGGAAGGACAAAAAAGAAAAAGAATAATCTAGGTGAAAATCAGAAAGTATAAAAAAAGAAAGTAAAGATTGCAGGAGCGCAAAAAAACGGAAATTATTAATCGAAAAAGGGAAAATAATCACCACGGACCAGGTGTCATTGAAACAAAAGCAGGACAAAGTGAGGTCAGAAATAAAAGACAGAGTAGAAAACAAAGTAAAACACCATAAAAAGGTTAAAAAACAAGGGGACCAAATACATGCAGAGCAGGTTAGACATAATGAAAACTGGAATTCAAAAGACTCCAAAAAAACATAGGCGCGAAACACATGCAGAGCAGGATACAGAATATGAAAGCAGCAAACAACGACAGAAAGAAAGTAAACATCGCATTAGAGCAAAAAAAGAGAAATTATTACTCCGATAAATAACGAAAAGGTGAATAGAGATCGAAAATATGGACATAGGTGATATGTCAGAAGTATGTAAATATTGTAAGGCTTTGAAGTTTAAGTCAAGAGAATTTCAAAAACGTGGTTTATTTCATATGCATTTATTGGTTACTTTGCAAAAAAAAAAAAAAAAATATTAACTGGTGATGCTGTAGATAATTTTGTCTGTGCTTAATTTCCAAACCAAGAAACCTATCCTGAATTATGGTATAAAGTCATTAAACACACGTCTCACTGACCTCATTAAAAAGATTCAGCATGTTGGGACTCAAAAGATTTCAAATATTGTTTTTACAGAAGTTCTGAAATAAAAGTGAAACTAAAGAAATAGCAACAATTCAAAGAAAATAAAAATATTAAAAGTGTGTATCTGGAAAACCAAAACGGGGATTGGTGAGCGAAGCGAGTAATTGTGTGTGTGTGTGTGTATGTATATACTGTAATGTGTTTTCTGAAAACTATTTTTGGTGCCCAACAGAACTCCTTCCATTCCAGCATATTAATAGTATAAGATCATCTGTTTGTATTATTATTGTTGTATAGCATTTTGGATAGGTTTGTAATTTATGTTTGCAATTCTTGTTTTATATAGTGTATTTTTTAAGAGCTGGTATATATATAATTTTTTTTTATTGTGTTCACTTTAGGAGCGCAGTGGAAATGACCCTTTCACTTACAATTCTCTGAATCTGAAGTATAAACTAGATAATGAGTTTGAGCTTGTGTTTGTGGTGAGTAAATTGTACTTAATGAACTAGGTATTGTACAGACTAAATTTATATGTCAGTGTTTAAAATGTTATTTAGAACAGTGCTTGTCAATATGAGCATTTTTTTGGTTAGTGATTACTTGCCCATTTCCACAACTAGAGTGAAATTGTTTACTGTACTGGACAGTTATTTTAAGCCATTAGAAATAATTTGTGTGACATGGCCCAGATGTGGGTCACCGGATGCTTTAGATCAGTAGTTGTTAACCTTTCTGTCCTTGGGCCCCATTTTTATTCTTGTTCAAAGATTAACCCTTTTTAAACAATAATTTTTATTTAAGTTTGCCATCATTTTCCCCTGGATGGCGCACTTTTAACACATAACAGTAAATACATATTTGGTATTTAAATACAAAGTAATGACTGACACAAGACTGATTAATGTTCGGTTAAATTTAGTGTCCTTAAATTAATTGGCTTAATGGGAAACTTGGGCTTGTGTGGTTTTCAAGTGTATTTAAATCTAGGGGTAAGTGAAAAGAGTTTAGTTCTGAGGTCCAACAACAGACCAATGATTGCCTCTCCAGAAGTGGGTATTTTGCTGTACAGTTTTATGCACCCTTTGATTCAGCTTGTTTACATGAGATATAGAGGATGGGGACGTCCAAGAGCAGTTTTTAGTTAGTGCTCACTTACCCACAACTTCCTTTTCTTCTTCTTAAGTGGTGTCAACTCCTCAAGAAGACAAATGAAAGGACACTAAGTTTATAGTATTAATCATTCCTTTATCAGTTATTTCTGAGTGGAGTACTGTGCATATTGAATCTATTATGTACTCTGTTTTTAAATGCTTAGATATGTATTTACTAGTATTTGTTAAGGTGTGTCATTCAGGGTAAAAATGTTGGAACGTTTATATAAAAATCACCAATAATAATGGGACAGAAACGTTGAGAACCATTGTTTTAGAACATGTTCCTCAGCAAATGTTATGCAGAGCACAAATAACAGTAATAAAGATTAGTCATTTTAGGGCTACTAGTTTTTTTAGGACAACTTATCTTTAACCAAAAGATTCATTTTTTTTATTGTGTACATGTGTAAACATTTTCATGCTGCTTGTTTTTTTTTTATACATATATTGATTATGCTAATGATTTGTTAACAGTAAATTGGATTATAATTATCTTGTTGTGTATTTTTTTTTTTTTTTGCTATGTTGTATATTAAAGTATTTTCACTGTGCCTTTAGCTGAATGTAATTTAATATAAATAAACTTCATCAACATTTGTGCTGATTACTCTGAAACTGTTAAGGTCAAACACCTGCTAATATTAATTTTCTTTTAAACATTTATTATTGTAGGTGGGGTTCCAGAAAATACTGACGCTGACTTATGTTGATAAGTTTATAGATGATGTACAGCTCCGGTTTCGGGATCTTTACAAAAACCAGCTTGAGCAAAAAGGAGCACTGAAACTGCTTGACAACTTTGATTTTAAAGATGACTTCCTACGGCTTCTACAGTAAAGTGTCTTTTTGTTTTAAATTATACTACGCAAATAAAGTAGGCCTTTTTTTAGATATTTGTATGTTTTGTAATTTGAAATTTTGATAGTTAAGGCATTGTTATTGATGTTGATGAGATAATCAAGAAACAAGGATTCCAAGATGGGGTAATAGTATAACACAACAAGCATATTCAATATATACAGTGGGATGCAAAAGTTTGGGCTACCTTGTTAATAGTCATTATTTTCCTGTATAAATCGTTGGTTGTTACGATAAAAAATGTCAGTTAAATATATCATATAGGAGACACACACAGTGATATTTGAGAAGTGAAATGAAGTTTATTGGATTTACAGAAAGTGTGCAATAATTGTTCAAACAAAATCAGGCAGGTGCATAAATTTGGGCACCGTTATCATTTTATTGATTCCAAAACTTTTAGAACTAATTATTGGAACTAAAATTGGCTTGGTAAGCTCAGTGACCCCTGACCTACATACACAGGTGAATCCTATAATGAGAAAGAGTATATATAGGGGGCCAATTGTAAGTTTCCCTCCTCCTTTAATTTTCTCTGAAGAGTAGCAACATGGGGGTCACAAAACAACTCTCAAATGACCTGAAGACAAAGATTGTTCACCATCATGGTTTAGGGAAGGATACAGATAGCTGTCCCAGAGATTTAAGCTGTCTGTTTCCACAGTTAGGAACATATTGAGGAAATGGAAGACCACAGGCTCAGTTCAAGTTAAGGCTCGAAGTGGCAGACCAAGAAAGACTTCGGATAGACAGAAGCAACGAATGGTGAGAACAGTCAGAGTCAACCCACAGACCAGCACCAAAGACCTACAACATCATCTTGCAGCAGATGGAGTCACTGTGCATCGTTCAACCATTCGGCGCACTTTACACAAGGAGATGCTGTATGCGAGAGTGATGCAGAGGAAGCCTTTTCTCCGCTCACAGCACAAACAGAGCCGCTTGAGGTATGCTCAAGCACATTTGGACAAGCCAGCTTCATTTTGGAATAAGGTGCTGTGGACTGATGAAACTAAAAATGAGTTATTTGGGCATAACAAGGGGCGTTATGCATGGAGGAAAAAGAACACAGCATTCCAAGAAAAGCACCTGCTACCTACAGTAAAATATGGTGGTGGTTCCATCATGCTGTGGGGCTGTGTGGCCAGTGCAGCGACTGGGAATCTTGTCAAAGTTGACGGACGCATGGATTCCACTCAGTATCGGCAGATTCTGGAGACCAATGTCCAGGAATTGGTGACAAAGCTGAAGCTGCGCCGGGGCTGGATCTTTCAACAAGACAACGACCTGAAACACTGCTCAAAATCCACTAAGGCATTCATGCAGAGGAACAAGTACAACGTTCTGAAATGGCCATCTCAGTCCCCAGACCTGAATATAATTGAAAATCTGTGGTGTGAGTTAAAGAGAGCTGTCCATGCTCGGAAGCCATCAAACCTGAATAAACTAGAGATGTTTTGTAAAGAGGAATGGTCCAAAATACCTTCAACCACAGTCCAGACTCTCATTGGAACCTGCAGGAAGCGTTTAGAGGCTGCAATTTCTGCAAAAGGCGGATCTACTAAATATTGATTTCATTTCTTTTTGTGGTGTCCAAATTTATGCACCTGCCTGATTTTGTTTGAGCAATTATTGTACACTTTCTGTAAATCCAATAAACTTCATTTCACTTCTCAAATATCACTGTGTGTGTCTCCTATATGATATATTTAACTGACATTTTTTAGATAGATAGATAATCGTAACAACCAACGATTTATACAGGAAAATAATGACTATTAACAAGGTTGCCCAAACTTTTGCATCCCACTGTATCTGCAAGACAATGAACACAATATTGCAGTTTAAGATATCTTTGTTGTAAATTGTATTTTAAAATTTAGTGAAAAGACTTTTTTTCTCTCTCTGTACTTTTGGTGCCTAAACACATTTTCTCGGGGGTGAAGTGTGTTATAGTTAATTTCCAAAGCATCAACGTATTGAAAGAGCTGTATGTTTTCTATGCTGGAAGGAAGAATTTGGTATGGCTTTGAAAATAATGGGCTGCTGAATATCTCCAGGTAACTGCCAAAAGATGAATAGATGCAGCTCTGCGGCCAAAATATGTAAACTTTAAAAGGTTAGAAGTATGCCAGAGTATTGTGAGACATGCTGTTTAGTGTTCAATTTCTATCAAATAAAAGATTTATATTGAGCATTTTAAAAATGTGCTTGTGTTGGGTAAGTTATTTATTTATTTATTTTTTAAGCCTGTGTTAGCATACATTTCCTTTCTCCCCACAGAAAGGCGGAGCAAAGCAGCAAAGCTCGTGCTCCGACTTCAATGAAAACCTATGAAGAGTCAAAGAAGTACCAGAACACTGTTAAATCTATGATTGAAACAAAAGGGTCTGATACGGGAAGTAAGAAGAGCAAAAATGGGAAAAAGAAAGGTGAGTAACGGACAAAAAAACTTTAAAGAGCCAGTAAAAATGGAAACTGGTAAGCTATTTAGCTCTCTGTAGTTTAAAAAAAAAAAAAAAAAAAAGATTTAGGAGGTAGTGGCTTGATAAGAATGGAGAAGAATTTATTTAATAAACTTTTTTTGCTGTCGTCTTAATACAATTGTAAATAATAAATTGTTAAAATGAGTAAGTCCTTTAAAAAGTAATACTCTTAAAAGGAATCCAGTAAAAATTGTTTAGATTACTGGCAACTTCCATCTCGTCATTTGTGATGTGTTGGTCGTAAATTAGTATGACATTTTTCATTCTGACAGTTTGAGCTTAGTACAGGTCTATTTTTCCACTTTGGAAGTGTATTTTTGCAGACATTAATTCCTGTAAGAAAAATACCTCTTTTATGATTCTTATTTTTGACTTAAGCATCAGAAACTGGTGGAGACTCTGCTAAAGCAGTAGCACAATCAGTATCAAATAAGAGCAGTTCGCATAAGAGTGGAGGAGACGTAAAAGATACACTGAGTGCTGAAGAAATACAAAAAAATAGAGAAGAATTCTTTCGCAAGCGTAATAAAGGAGTTGGAGAGAAACCAAGGTAGGCTGATTAGCGGGATACTTAGCAATTTATTTCATTCTTCTTTTTCTGTCATAAATAAATATCCCTTCCAAATGTTTTCTGTGTATCCACTCAAATTTTGAGCAAAATGTCTGTAAGCAAATGTACACAGTTTTTGTTAATGTTTCAGATTATAGCATTTTCTCTCCATTATGCTTTCTAAATCAGTTTTCAATGCAGTTTCTGACTATTCTTTGTTTTCCATGTAGAGAAAAGCTAGGTTTATACTGTGCTTATAGACTTTTAAATTTGCTTTGGGTTATTTGACAAAAATATACTCAGGTAGAAAAATTATTAATTAGTGGCTTTTGCAATAAATTTCTCAATCTCTTCTATGAAATATTATAACTGGTTGGTGTGTTTTTTTGTTTTGTTTTTTAAATGTAGGGGTTTGGGCAGAATAGATAAGCTGATGTTTTTGCTCTTAAATTGCAAACCCAAATTTGGCATCTCATCAGTAATTCTTTATACCAAAATTAATATCTTGCATCGTTAAATGGCATGTTAGATTATAATACAGTGTGCAATGTATCAGATGTAATTGAATAGCACAATATTAAAAATGCAGAAAACTGAAAATGCACTACTGGTACACAACAGCAGCCTTTGAAAGCGTACCTAATAAAGTTTATACAGCAAGTGTCAAAAGGAAAATTTAACAATCCAGTGTACTGTAGGAAGTATAAAGTTATAAAAAAGGTAAACAACAATAGTGATGGACAAAGTAAGATGAAGTAACAAGGCACAGTTACAAAATTAAATAATCATACAGGGTATTGACAATTGGAACAAGTTAAACCAAGAAATTCAAAGTAGAGTTTAAGGTTATGTAAATGTTGTTGTGAACTGAAAATTAAATGCACAAAGCAGGAAGAAGTTAAAAGTATGTTTTGTTTTTCATTAACAGCAAATCTCCCAAGCCTGACAAAAAGAAGGGAAAAGAGAATCGCATTTGGGAACTGGGTGGTAACAGTACCAAAGATCTAGATTACAGCCAGAGTTTAAATGGAGGACAAAGCCCTGTGGATCAATCTAAAGAAGATGTGGCTGAGCTGGTACGGTGAGAATAAGGAATGCCCATAAAAAAGTTTGCCAGTGTATTTGACTGTTATCCACTCATTTTTATATGCAAAGTCTGGCTTGTAGTCCAGTCGAAGAGCTGCCAAATACTCTCAGGATAACCTGAATCAGTTGAGGAAACGATCAGACACTGTGCTTGAATATTCCTTAGATGTTTTGGTCCCTGCTGACTTGATAGCATCAAGCTGTGGGCCTCCTCATCTTAAAGGTGTGTTACCTTGGCACAGTCCAGGCCACTGATAAATAACTGTGAGTTATGTGCAACTAGCTTGACTAGCACATCACGATGCAAGGATAAAATAAGATTTTGACTTTTGTATAGGTATACCACCAGTCTAAGAATAGGAAATAATGACACTATAAGTAGTGTATGCCTGCATGCATGTGTCTTCAGCTAATGGGTGTTTCCTATCTTGTACCTAATGCAGCAATGACTGACTACCACTCTGAACCTACAGATTTAAACTATGATTGACAAATTATGAGAAACTGCAGTAAACCGGAAAATACAAAAAAAGTATTTGTGTTATGAATCAGGCACTAATTGCTAATTTGTTGCAATTTAAAATGAAAGTGTCACTTTGATCTTGTTGACTATCTATCTATCTATCTATCTATCTATCTATCTATCTATTCTTGAAATGCAGATCGGTACAGTAATCAGTCAAAATGCTGAAGCTGTATTATTAGTTTGGTGGCTTTAACGGGATTCGATCCTTACTTTTAATTGTTATTTAGCGTATCCTGCCCTAATTCAGAGTGTTTATCAGAAATGTAGTAATTTACTTCATGACATACAAATACATAATACAAAACAAGAATAGTTGCATCAGATATTTATGTTTGAATCCCCAGCAAAAACTCTTCTGTTGAGATGTATACTATCTTTCACATTACTTACATGTATTAAGGAAAAGGAATGTGTAGGTTTATAGGTCATTGTTGTGTAAATCAGCAGTCCTCAACCACTGGTCCATGGATCATTTAGTGTCGGGCTGCACAGAGAATAAAAAAGGTTTTTATTTTTATTTGCATTTTATTGACTATCGGAGTCTGCTGTTTTATTTTGAAAAATGAGCAGATCATCTCAGTACAACAGTTCTGTTCTGTTGTTTATGTACTTTGACAGGCACTGTAGTTGAAGTAGGAGGGGCGGCATCAAGTAAAGTTTGGATGTGCGTGCAGATTTATTTTTTTTTTTGTGGTGTACAATAAACCGTTGATAACTTTCAACAACTGTGACCAGTTGTCATTTAGCAGCCTCCCCATTACTTCCATCTGTGCCTCTTTCCCACACTTGTCTCTTACACCGTTTTGATGCCTGATCAATTAAGCCCACAAACCAACCCTACATAAAATGAGTAAAAAAAAGCAAAACATCTTTGGAGATCGCCACAAAAGAAAAACGCTGCTTCTGTTTCCAACATTGTGACTTTGTGAAGCAGGGTTTTCTGCAATAATAGCAACTAAAAAGAAATTATGGAGTAGACTGGGCATCATGAAAACGCTTCAGGTGTCATTGTCTCCCATGACTATCTGAGATGGGACCATCTCGTTTCATGGAAACAAGCTTGGGGCTCCTCCTGATTCTGTGTTATATTGAGTTGTATTTACTATGCACTTGCAATGTCCAGTCTGTGGAAAATTTGTCTTACATGAAACTGGTCCGTGGTGCAAAAAGGTTGGTGACTGCTGGTTTACATAATATAGTGAAATTCTTACTTGCATATGCTAACACATTGCCGTTCACTGGTCCCATAGTGATTTTTCACAGTAGGTTTACCAAGAGTCCCATAGCTCTCAAAATACAAGATTATTAATACCTCTGTCGGATTTAGTACTACACCACACACTTAAGTAGTTACTTGAGTTCATGCCCAGTTTTTAAATTGTGTGGCTAGAAGAATACAGTATATGAATTAGTAAGCCTGGCACATTTTTAGAGTCAAAAAAGCTGCTGAATTTCATAATCTTTACAACAGTGATGTGATGAATATGGCAGTTCTACTGTCATTGTACTGAAAGTATAGAAGAGTTAGAGAATGAATAATCCTGGTTCCTTCTTTATCCTGATGATGTTGTTGCAATAGTCTGTGGGCCCTTATGACAAAAATGGCATCCTGATTGATGGATCGAAAAGGTGACTCATTCATCTGTAAAGAAGATTTTAGAAACTATTGAGAGGCATAAGGATGTGACTGTTTTCTGCGTTTTGCATGGGGGTTGTGTTAGTATATCTGGAGTGTAACAGTGCTGTGCCAGTCTTTAATGCTAAATGCAGTTTCAGTGGTCATGAGCAAATGGTCGAAAACCTTGTTGCATATTCGCTGTTTTGCCATACTTTGAATGTACAAAGAAGCCATTGTATTAAGTTTCATGTGCAATAGCAAGGGCAAATTCCTTTTCTTAACAGCGTTTCAAAATGGTTCTACCAAGTACAAACATCTGCAGAATTATATTTGTGTATTGACATAACTCTGACAAATGTTTCAATTCAGTTTAAATGTCCTGTCATTGTGGAGCATGACCCAGCTAGCATAGGGTGCAAGGCAGGAACAAACCCTAGACAGGGCATCGGTCTTTCAGAGGGTGAACACCCACACACCAAACCCACACTAGGGCCAATTTAGCAATGCCAGTTCATGTAATCTTGCATGTCTTTGGACTGTGGGAGGAAACCCATGCAGACACAGGAAGAACCCAGGACATGAACCCTGGTTTCCTTACTGTGAGGCTGCAGCACTACAACTGCACCACCTTTCTGCCCAAATTTAAACATGACAACAGTAATCTGTATTGTACTACAATACTTGATTTTGTTTTTTCTTTTTTTCATAGGGCAATTGTTGTAAATGCTATTTCATTTCAACCTCTACTGGGGTGGGCTGGCGCCCTGCCCGGGGTTTGTTTCCTGCCTTGCGCTCAGTATTGGCTGAGATTGACTCCAGCAGACCCCTGTGACCCTGTAGTTAGGATATAGCGGGTTGGATGATGGATGGATTTCAACCTCTACTCTGGTAATGCTGAAAGCTACAGTGAACTGATACACTCAACTTACCAAAATGTTCCACATTTGTTGAAGATTCTGCAGTTATGGTAGCATGCGTAGTTGCCTTCCGCCTGTCTACACAAAATACAGATTATTCACAGGTTATTTTCATTCTCCCAAAAAGAATGCATTGTTCCATGAAAGGGAGTTTTAAGACGTGGATTTTGTCATGCAAGTACAAATAATAGGTGCAAATATTTCAAACTAGTTTTTCTCCACCATGCACATTTGTTTATTATTTTAAATGTCTTAGTTAGGCCTTCATCCACTTTACAAACATTTTTATTGTGTCTGGGATAAAATGAACCAGAGTCTGTTACAATATAATGAACAAATCAGAGGCCCATAAACTTTACTATTCTCAATGTGTTGTTTATAATGTTTGTGGTATGTATATTTAATGCAGTGTAGTGCAAAATCACGTCTGTAGAGTCCTGTGTTTAAATCCTGACCTACTCACTGACTTTGTAGAGGTTGCCTGCTTCCCCTGTGTGTGGGTGGTACTCCTGGTTCCCAAAAATATGTATGAAATATTAATTACCTAGTCTAGATTAGATTAGCTCCATATGAGCGAGTGTGGGTGAGCCCGTGGGTATGCCCTTTTTGAAGGTCTTCCTCCTCATCCGTGATTTGTCCCTGTTTTGCGCTTAGTGCCACTGGGATTGGTTCCAAGAATTTGATCTTAAGTATGCAGAGTTATGGCTGGGTAAACGTTAATATGCATAATCTTTCTAAATCGCCTGAAACATTTTTAGGCTTGTTTTAAGTAAACTTCATGTGATTACAATCTGGAATAAGTCTGAGACTCATTCGTGCAAATCCTCTTGTATGTAGGAAAGAGACAACATTCAGAGTGATAAACCCTTCTGTTTGCTTTCTCGGTTTCCCTTTCAGTTGTAAACATCTTGCCTAACTTTGTTCTTCTGATTTTTATATTTAAGAGTAAATTGGTTGGCCGAATGAAGGGAGAGCTTCGTTCAGTGGACTATGAGAGCAGTGAAGATGAAGAAGTAGCTGAGGTACCAGACCATAGTAAAGCCAGGTATGTTTCTGTTTCTTACCAGATGTTGAGCATTTTCAGAGTATAGAATGTTAAATATGCAGTATTATCTGTTCCTTGTATTCAGCTCTAAGAAAGGAGGCTTTGGTGGAATGTTGGGCATGCTGAAAGGACTTGTAGGTTCTAAAAGCCTCACAAGAGAAGATATGGAATCAGTCTTGGAGAAAATGTGCACTCATCTTATAGGTATGATAAACTTTCAGAAGTATAATCTTGTAGAGGTCTGTTTGTTTACGTTAATCTGGAAGTATTGCCTAGGCTATAGAAATTAAAATATATGTATGGATATGTGTGTACAAATGAGGATTGAATTGTGAAATTGGAATAGTGGGGAGGAGAATAAGACTGCAGTCATTTTTGCATTTTAACAGAATGTTGCAAAACTTTGGGGATACTCCTAGACCTGTGGTTCAAAATACAGTGTACATCAGAAATAATGGCCATCCCTCTGGTGTACTATGTAATGTGTTCCCATCAACGGTTTAGCCAACTAGACACAGACTCATATTTTGTAAATAACTTTAGGTTTTCATTGGTCAGATCGTGAACAGTAACTTTGGGATGCTTTTGTCATCCTCTTAAGAGTTTTTTCAATCGTGGCATGTTTTCACATTATATTTTTACATCCTATGGAAAATATGGGGAATATGTGCATTCCAGTGGGATATTTCACATGAATGCCCTTCCAATTAGTAGCTTCCAGAGTGGATTCACACTGGGCTTTGTTGGCCCAGTTTGCCAAGTTGTGATACAATGCTGCAAGTTACCTATTTACATTTAACAAATAAAGACCTGCTTAGCAAGAAATAGATTTTTGCAGCCACAGTTTACTTGGAAGGCTGTGATATCCACTTGTAATGCTTTTCTTTTGTGTTTTATTTTCACACAAAAAATATTACCGCAAATCAAGAATGGCCTTGCTTTTATCATATTATCTGAAAGAAAACATACATTAACATTAGTTCACTGAGCAGGCTCTTTTTTCTAAAGCAATTTACAAAAGACAGAAAAATTTCTCCGGAGGACTATTTTGAAACGAGTGTTCTAGGACAAGGTTACAAAATTGATCATTACAAGTGAAGAGCTTTAAACCATACATAACAATGCAAAACTAATTGCAGTAAAATCCCTCTTAACTGGCCTCGCATTAACTGGCCGATGGATTAACCAGCCTGTTAAAATAAAATGCAATTTGTGTTTTTTTTTAATCCCGAGTTCTTCTTTATATTATATGTATGCACTTCCTTCTTTCCTGGAAGGTGAGAGGTATTTTAAAACCAGCAAACAACAAAACAGTGTTTAAATAAAGTGCATTGTATCAAAAGTCTTCCTTAAATAAATAATCCATTAAAATGAGTTAATTAGTGGCTGTTAAAATCCATTAGGTAAAAAACAAGTCCTTTAAAAACAAAGCAAACAAGGTTAAAACAATGGCTGGAAGCGGTCTCTTAAAATCCAAAGCACGGTGCCTTCTTCTTTCTACCTGGCGGCTCCCCTGCTTCTCCCCTCGGGCTTTGCAACAGGGAAGTCTCCCTACCTGCAGGTGCAACTGCCTACCACACTGGTTCAGTAGCGCTCTGATCCCTGGCTACGTCGGGCTCCATCCGGACCGAGACTTGGGTTCTTGGCACAGCGGCCAGGGCGCTCACACTGGGGCTAAGCCAGCCCAAAGCCTCCATGACTGCAGCTGCCTTTCGACGGCCAGTCGTCTTCAATACCGGTCACTCCAGCTCCATGATCGCTCAGCAGGAGCGACCGCTTTCTTCAGCATCACAAATTCCCCGGGAATGATCGGCCACACATATCACACCCCCTCGCTAAGCTGCGAGTGCGGCGATTATTTATTTAAAAAGTATCCTTTTTG
This sequence comes from Polypterus senegalus, assembly GCF_016835505.1. Lineage (NCBI taxonomy): Eukaryota > Metazoa > Chordata > Cladistia > Polypteriformes > Polypteridae > Polypterus > Polypterus senegalus. Next base: position 158,085,817 of record NC_053162.1, read on the forward strand.
ATTTGAGTTGTGGACTGGCTACACCACACTGTCCAGTCGTTGTTCGAGAAAAAAAAACCCGTATGCGAAATCGCGGATGAAGCCCTGTGGATATGGTTTCTTCAGGAACGTTGAGGTACAGCATATACCTGAAAATAGGTATGCGTCGGATTAACCGGCCAAAGCGGCCATGGGTCCAGTCCCGAAGGAGGCCGGTAAAGAGGGATTGTACTGTAATGTTTCCTTAGTTGCAAAAACTTATGAAAGCCATTATCAGTTAGATATTCACAGAACAAGAGGTTCTTAAAAAGTTTTTCTAAAGCTCTGAAAATTCCTATAGAAAGACTACTAACTACATTCAAAAAAAGGAAATTTTGCAGATTAAAAGAATTTGATCTGTAAAAAAAATTATTACTGCTTTCAGTATCGAATAGCAGAACATTGCACTTAATATGCTGACTTATTTTGTTTTTGCATGTTAGAAGCGGTAGCTTTTTAAAATTTAAGGGTGCCGGGTGAAGCGGATTCATGACAGGTAGATCTGCATCATTGCTGAGCTTAGTAAGACAATTGACAGAAGCAGAGTTGGAAAATGTGAGGTTTTACTTTCTGTAAACTGTCGACTCTTGCTTATTAAAAAAGAAAATGGGGGGACACCAGCTTCCAATTTTTTTCCCCCAAGTTTTTGGGCATTGAATGTGTTGGCTGCAAGATGTCCTCCTTGGGTTCATACCTATTCTTTGAGAATGAACATCTGCTAGATGTCAGTACACCACGGACAGACTGCTGACTGTAGATGTCTTTGTTGCCTGATGTCACAATGGGTGCACCTCTGCTGACTTCATTCTGCCTTCTTACACTCTAATTCTTCTGTCAGAATAATAGAGAAAGATAGCTTTTCATCCACAGGCTGAACAAGAATTTAGGCTGTTCGAAAACTGCCATCTGTCCTTGTGTAACAGAAGCATTTGAAAAGAATATGCCCATAAAGGAACAGTACGTTCCAGAAGCACTGGACTTGTCAAACATGGTTTTATTACGCTAGAAATAAAAGGATAAAATGAACAAAGAATGAGAGAACAAAAAGAGTATATGAAAAGATGACACACCGTTATTGCGCCTTAGTAGACTCCTTCCACACTGAATTTTAGTCAAATGGCTTGCCCACCACATGGCACCAAATAGTCAGTGTGCCAATAGTGTCTGACTGTCCATCTCTCTTCCTAACCCTAAACTCCATTACTTCAGAATAAATTTTTAAATGACTTAAGAGGTTTGCTTTAGGGGAACACATAGAGGGCTTTTCAATTTTAGGCCAATCCTGATGAGTCTTTGTGGAGTCACTGGGTCAGAGTGTCTTCTGGTGGTTTGGATCACGCTGCTACACTGAGATGTAATATATGCTTACACGGTCAGGCATCTATATCAGACCGATTTCTGACACTTTCTGCCCTTTTTTGAGTTTACCTGCTGCCAAAATGTGTCCTTTATCAAAGCATGTTTTACAACTGGCCATCAGAAACTGTGTCTAATCTGATGCCATTTACTTATATAGCGCTAAATGCCTCCCGTTAAGCCATGTTCAACTCCAGTTACTGTACATCTATTGATGTACCCTCCAAAAGCTTGTATTTGTTTTTGCACCTTATAGATACCATTATTGCTCTTGATAGCCAGGCCATCAGTTAAACTTATACTGTAAATCATTTACGCATTGTGGCCAACACAGAAGAGTGGTAATTGTGAAGACTACAGATTAATTTCTGGCTGTGTTTAAATTTGTGGGCCAGGAAATACATTTTGCTCTGTGCTTTTAATTAGAATGTAGTTTTTATTTCTTGCAGAGAAGAATGTTGCTGCTGAGATTGCCAATCAACTTTGTGAATCTGTGGCCAAAAAACTAGAAGGAAAGGTTATGGGTACCTTCACTAGTAAGTGAAAACTTGAACCTTTAATAATACTATAATTGATATTTTTTTACAGTATAACCAGTTGGTAAACGTGACATATAGGTAGTTAGTAGGTACCTGTTTTAATTAATAAGCACTAATAAGATGAAGGATGAGCTTGTGTCCTAACTAAAACATTTTGTACCTTGCTAGCTGTGAGCTCGACTGTGAAGCAGGCACTTCAGGAGTCGCTTGTACAGATTCTACAGCCAAAGCGACGTGTTGACATCCTACGTGATGTCTTGGATGCACGTTCACAGCATAGGCCTTTTGTTATCACTTTTTGTGGAGTAAATGGAGTCGGCAAGTCTACAAACCTTGCTAAGGTGGGTATGTAGTTAGCGTTCAGTTTAAGACTGGTGTGTGGTATTAAACTTCTTGGTATGTGGATGTGGCACTTGGTGCCACTGCTGTCCCGTGTATAGAAAAGTCATCTCCGATAAAGGAGCATTGGAATGAGATGGGATGGCCAACACAGACTCCCCTATAGAAAACTCAGCAGGGGGCCAGGACTGTGGTTTTATTTTTGACTTTCTCTTACAATTTTAATCTCCTGTGTTGTCAACTGGCCATAGTTTATTAATTAATTAATAGACAGATATTGTTGGTTTCCATTTATGTTTAATCAGTTTCTATATGGTTCTTTATGCATTTTAACAAATTTGCATGTATATGTCTACCAGTTCTGTATTAGTATAATCTATATTTGTGTATTAACTAAGAATTGTTCACAGTACACTTCACCTGCACTCGGTGAAGACTGATATACAAAAATTAGAAGAAAATAAATCTTGTTAACAGCCGGAGTCCAATCAGTTTAATTTTTAGCATCCTTTCTAATGCAAATCCAAAACAGTGAAATGTTAAGCAGTTTTATGTGATGAAATATTTACTGAAGTTTAACTAACATTGATGAGCAATAGAAATAATGACATCAACAGATTTCTTATGAAATAAGCAGTCAAAAAATGTAAAGACAGTAATAATAACAGTAAAATACAACCCCAGCCACCGAGACACAAAATATGCCCTGTTTTAAAAGGTAAAAAGAAAACGGCCTGACCAAAACCAAATTAAACCAAATTAAAATACAAAAAATAGAGGAGAGTGACAGCAACCACCAGTCATTCAGCTCCACAGATGTTGACCCATTGATCCTGCTGCTCAGAGTTATTGGAGAGTATGTTTGAAAAAAAGCCAAGCCTGGGAGGGAGGAGGGGTGCACTCCCAAAACATATGCAACAAAGTACATTTTATTTTTTATTGCTCTTTAATTCATTTTTATCATATGCTGCTGCTGAAGTATGTGAATTTCCCCTTGGGGATTAATAAAGTATCTATCTATCTGTATCTCTTATCTCTATCTGGAATGAAGGAACAATAGGGGATGAGTGGACAGAATCATGGCAATACTGTACTCATTTTGGGAGTAGAATGAGTGTTATGAAGTCCAGCAGTGCGCTTGTGGTTTGTTTAAATTTCCACATTTATCCTGTTATTAATTTCTTCATAAAGAATCCAAACTCTTGTGTGATCAAGAACACTGCTCATATCCTGCTTTACCTCTGGTAGGAGCTACAGTCGTAGTGTGTGTGTTTTAAACATTCTGTACAGTTGTTTTAGCTTTTTGTTTTGTTTACTTTGCCATGTTATGGTGGGAGGTACTGACTTTCTCCACCATAAAAGCCATTTATTAAAAGACATTATTTAAGAAGCCATACCACATGCACTTCAGAACAGGTCATCCACCGGAAGCTAAGCATGCTCAGGCCTGGCCAGTACTTGGATGGGAGACCAACCAAGAAAATGCTTGGGTTGCTTCTGGAAGAGGTGATGGCAAGGTCAGCAGGGAGGCACTTAACCAGTGGTCTGAATGTGGATCCCAGTGCCCCAATGCAGCGACGAGGACACTGTGCTATAAAAATTTTGCCGCTTCAAATGAGAAATAAAACTGAGGTGCCTAACTCTGTGTGGTCACTAAAGATCCCCTGGTCCAAGATGTATCCCGATATCTAGGCAAACTTGCCCACCACAGCATAGTCATTGTGGCCCCCTAATCATCCCCTGTCTTTTATATTGGCTAACTATCTCTGACCCCTTCACCTCCAAACATATAATGTGTGGTGAGCATACCGGTGCAAAATGGCTGCCGCTCATGCGCATTAGTGGTGGTTGAAGTAGCTCGCTACTCGCTGTGCAAAGCTCTTTGAGCAGCAAGAAAAAGTGCTATATAAATGTAACAATTTAATAATAGTAATAATGATATTATTAGAAGGCCTCCTTCAACTGTGCCCTGCAGGTTCTTGCTTAGTAAACCGTGTTTTGGCTTCCTTTTTGCCCTTTAACTGTGAACTCTTTGTTAGAAGAAGAAACATTAGGCCGACTCTGTCATTTGACACTCCTGCATTTCTTGGCATTCTGCACTGATCTGATAAGACAAAAAAAAAAGGCTGTGTAATAGACTGTCCTCCCTCAACTGGACATTTAGGAAGAGAACAGCAGTTTTAGTGAGGATAGGCCCATTAGCCCAAAATAGTTTGCAATACCTGTTCATCTAAAATTGGCAAAGTATCCTCCATCTGAGTTGTGGACAAACATGTCCAAAGTACTACTGTTTACAATATTTATATGGTGAATTCTTTCCACATAGTATCTATGGTTTCCTCTGTGGGGAAAAAAGGGTTACAACAATTCAGTAAAATCTTTATACTTAACCAGTCCCAGAATTCTTCTGTCATGTTTCCTCATACCCTCCATTTGCTTAAACTGAAAAACGGACTCCTTCAGGTTCCCACCACAGCTCATAACCCACTGTCCTGTAGCTCTTCTCCTGGCTTTCTTTAATGCTCTTGTATCTGTTACACGAGTTGAGAAGGGGCCTACACAGTGTGTTGAGTAACTTAATAACCTCTCTTGACTTGTACTCATGGCGTTATCAGCCTTCTGACCTATCTGGATGTGGACGGTGAGGAGTCAGTCCACTGTGATTTGTATGTCTTGCTCTTAATGTGTATATTTAAATTTCCAGGTTCCTATTTTATATTAAAGTATAAATTTTTTGTTTTCTGCATGTGTCGTAATCTAAAAATAACAAAGGTTGTTTCGTAGGCAGGTTGCTTCTTTGTTTCTTTGTTTTGTGTAGAAGGGCACAAATTAAGACATGATATTGTGAGATGAGTTAAATAAGTAAAATATAATTTAGAATTTTAACTATTTTGTTTCATTTTGAGAAATGGATCAGACTGCCAACAGGATTTGTTTTCCCTCTTAATTTGTAATTTCAAATACTAAGAGTGTACCAATCATTTATCTTCTCATGTGTCCATTTCAGTCCCTTACACAAACTCTGAATTTTGTGTATACAGTACTTCTAAACTTTTGGTGGTTTAATTTTGTTTTTTTAAGTATTTTATTGATTTTATTAAAATCAAATAACATTCCATACAAGCAAGTCAAGTTTAACAAAACTAGATTCGAAAAAATCAACACCCACTCTTTAATAACATAACATTCTGAAAGCCAATTGAAACGAGTCTTGACTGATGTGCTAGTCCTTTGAAGGACTCCACCATGTTTGTTTGCACAGAGCTAATTTAAAATTGTTGGTTAATAAAAAACCCATGCCTTTTCAAGTGTGGGAAAACCAAGCAAGAGTGAGTAAATGCCACATAAGGGTTAACTCTGCACAGGGTGCCAGGCCATCCCAGGACCCAACCAAACATACACTAGCAGTGGGTCTAATTTAGAGTCCTTTAAATACACATGTCTTTGGGATAGTGCTGTAACTGGAGCACTCTGAGAAAACCTCTTAAGACAGGAAGATCTTACACATGATACACCAACAATGAAGGGTTGCAGGAGTTGGACCTTGGGTCTGGGGAGTAACAGTATTTACCACTGTACAGTGCATCCGGAAAGTATTCACAGCGCATCACTTTTTCCACATTTTGTTATGTTACAGCCTTATTCCAAAATGGATTAAATTCATTTTTTTCCTCAGAATTCTACACACAACACCCCATAATGACAACGTGAAAAAAGTTTACTTAGATTTTTGCAAATTTATTAAAAGTAAAAAAATCGAGAAAGCACATGTACATAAGTATTCACAGCCTTTGCCATGAAGCTCCAAATTGAGCTCAGGTGCATCCTGTTTCCCCTGATCATCCTTGAGATGTTTCTGCAACTTAATTGGAGTCCACCTGTGATAAATTCAGTTGATTGGACATGATTTGGAAAGGCACACACCTGTCTATATAAGGTCCCACAGTTGACAGTTCATGTCAGAGCACAAACCAAGCATGAAGTCAAAGGAATTCTCTGTAGACCTCCGAGACAGGATTATCTCAAGACACAAATCTGGGGAAGGTTACAGAAAAATTTCTGCTGCTTTGAAGGTCCCAATGAGCACAGTGGCCTCCATCATCCGTAAGTGGAAGAAGTTCAAAACCACCAGGACCCATACTAGAGCTGGCCGGCCATCTAAACTGAGCGATCGGGGGAGAACGGCCTTAGTCAAGGAGGTGACCAAGAACCTGATGACCACTCTGTCAGAGCTCCAGAGGTCCTCTGTGGAGAGAGGAGAACCTTCCAGAAGGACAACCATCTCTGCAGCAATCCACCAATCAGGCCTGTATAGTAGAGTGGCCAGACGGAAGACACTTCTTAGTAAAAGGCACATGGCAGCCCGCCTGGAGTTTGCCAAAAGGCACCTGAAGGACTCTCAGACCATGAGAAACAAAATTCTCTGGTCTGATGAGACAAAGATTGAACTCTTTGGTGTGAATGCCAGGTGTCACGTTTGGAGGAAACCAGGCACCGCTCATCACCAGGCCAATACCATCCCTACAGTGAAGCATGGTGGTGGCAGCAGCATCATGCTGTGGGGATGTTTTTCAGTGGCAGGAACTGGGAGACTAGTCAGGATAAAGGGAAAGATGACTGCAGCAACGTACAGAGACATCCTGGATGAAAACCTGCTCCAGAGTGGCTTCAGGACAACTCTGTTAAAGTCCTTGAGTGGCCCAGACAGAGCCCAGACTTGAATCCGATTGAACATCTCTGGAGAGCTCTTAAAATGGCTGTGCACCGACACTTCCCATCCAACCTGATGGAGCTTGAGAGGTGCTGCAAAGAGGAATGGGCGAAACTGGCCAAGGATAGGTGTGCCAAGCTTGTGGCATCATATTCAAAAAGACTTGAGGCTGTAATTGCTGCCAAAGGTACATCAACAAAGTATTGAGCAAACGCTGCAAATACTTATGTACATGTGATTTGTCAGTTTTTTTTATTTTTAATAAATTTGCAAAAACTTCAAGTAAACTTTTTTCACGTTGTCATTATGGGGTGTTGTGTGTAGAATTCTGAGGAAAAAAAAAGAATTTACTCCATTTTGGAATAAGGCTGTAACATAACAAAATGTGGAAAAAGTGATGCGCTGTGAATACTTTCAGGATGCACTGTATCTCCCTGCTTACCCACCTTTAAATCGCCATTAAATAGATGATTTGTCTGTGGCTTAAGAGTTTTTAGTCAGTGATGTTTATAGCAAATTTTACTTTGTCCAATTTTCTTTCTATTATAAAAGAAAAACCTGAGACAAGACGAGACGAGAATATTTCCAAGAAATTTTTTCAAGTCCTGCAAGATGAGAATTTTGCTATGAGATTTTTTTATTTTTTTTTTTTATATAAAGTCCCACCCTCCTCTCAACCATTTCTGGTTAATGGCCAACGTCTATGGTCTTCTCACCTCTCACTCATGTGAATGCTTTTGACAGATACAGTTCCTGCTCTTTCAGCTCTTATAAATTTTGACGTTTTTCTCACTTAAAGATCCCAGATAAAGAAGACTTATTATGTCCAAATCTTATTGAAGAATTTCATCCCAAAGCGTTATCAACTGAAGAAATGAGTACACGGGCAGTCGTAGCACCGAGAAGTCAAACGAATTAACGCAGAAATTGTCAATTGGTTACATGCCAAATTGGTTAAATGCATATTAATAGACTATGCTGAAACAGTTGGTGGTGATGGTGCGGAAGATGAAAACATCAGCTTACAAATCCCATAGAATATCTACAATCGTTAACACTGTGCGGTCTTCCACTGCCCAAATTACGGTTGAAAGAAGTGCTACATTACCTTTCTTGGATACATCCATCTTCCACAGATAACATTATACAACAAAGGAGATCTTGATGTGCCATTTGTATTAAAACATTAACAGTTTCTTGTTCAAATAGATTTTGCAAAGAAAATTAACAAATCACAGAGGCAAACATTCAAAAAAGTTGGTTTATTTATTGGAGAGAAAGAAACACAATTCACTCACGGGCAGTTATACGTTGCGTTGTCACGATGTAAGTCCAAACACAGAATCTAAATTCAGTGCAATATTGACTAAAATTAAATTCAAAAAATTCATTTTACTGACATTTTACAGTAAAATTGTAAGTTCAAAAAGTATTTGCGTGTTAATTTCAAAGTTAAACAGAACAAAATCGTATAATGCAACGGATATCTCTTAACGCAACATGAAACATAATTTATTTTCAAATTATTATGTTTTACTGTTTTTTAATATGGTTAATTACTCGCTGTAATGTAAAATAGTTCTATACGCATATGTAACAATTCCCATGAAAATAACAATCTGTTTAAATTGCACATCTGCATCCCCATATGCGAGCGGCAGAAACACAAAATGGCTAGCATATAGCACCCACATGGGGGTAGGCGAGTGAAGCGAGCAGGGGGCAAAGCCCCCTAGTTTTTCAAAAAAATGAAAATTGTTCAGTAGAGAAAGAAAAGAATTTTGGCATTGCACACAACAGAAGTGATGCTGGCGATCCAAGAATCTGCAGCTAACAGAACTAATCAGATATGAGCAGATCATGTGTAAAGAGCTTATATGATGAGTAAAGATTATGTAATCGGCCTCTGACTTGGCTGTCATTACCCTGCATCTAATGGCTATGGAAATCTTTGGAAAGCAATATGGTGGCAAAAAAATGCATTTCATGGCTTTTGCTGTTAAAAGTTTGTTTTCTTGACATCAAAATCCCAACCCACCATTCAACTAATGGCATAATGTTTTGTACCTCAGTATCGTCTGATCCTTTCTTGTTAATTTTGAGTTATTCCTCAAAGTCAGTTATTATGTTAATTATTCCAAAAAGTGTTCCTATGATATTGAACATTTAAATAAAATAAATAATACAAATAACAAATAATCCGTTTCAGCTAGGAATACGAATCCAGCTTTCATCTGCTAGTGTGCACACCTTCCAGTATTAATGGTCGGCTGTTAACATGTGCAGTCTTCAGGCTGCTGGCGACATTTCATTTGTCTCTTCTCTTATGTCTGCCATCACAGATCTCTTTTTGGCTTATTGAGAATGGCTTCAGTGTGCTCATTGCAGCTTGTGACACCTTCCGTTCAGGCGCTGTGGAGCAGCTGCGCATCCATCAGCATCGTCTGAGCTCTCTGTACCCCTCTTCAGAAACGGGGGGCCAGTCCAGAGTCCAGCTGTATGAGAAAGGATACGGAAAGGATGCTGCTGGTATCGCCATGGAAGCCATTGCATATGGTAAGTCATTCTGAATCTTCTGTTACTGGCAGTTACTTTCTCTTGTGAGTCACATTTATGTGTACTGTATTTATTTATAAGTTGAAGTCTCCTTATATGTAATATTTAATTTCCCTAATTTCACAGTTTATGGAAGTCTTTTTATGTGTCTTTTAAGGCATTCAGTACTTTGCAGTCATTGGATTATTATTAATTATTGGGGGTATATCCATTAGAAAAGTTCATCTATGACTCGGACAAATCCCAGAGTTTGACTCATTGGAGTGGATGGCAGGGGGCCTCTTCCAGGCACAATGTAGGAACCAACACTGGAGAAGGTGGTAATGTGTGCATTAAATTGAGTAGCATTTCTAAACTGGCCTGGCATGTGCATTAGTGTGCCCTGCGACAGACCACTACTCCAGTTCCTGTATTGTGTCCAGTGTTTCTAGATTAAGTGTGTTTGATAATGGATGAGCTGAAGGATGGATCACCAGAAGGGGGTTGCACAGAGTCATGACTCACCATTGTATTCAATGGGAAAGGGGTGCAAACACTTAGCTAAAAGTCTGATGATGGGTCGCCATGGAATTTCGAGTAAGTTACATAGCTGCGCTATAACTGTCAGCCCTGATTTCCCAAGGGGAACCCTCGATGAAACCCTTGCCGGGATAACTGCTGCCAGTGAATCCCCAATGGGATTACTATCAGTGGTAGTTTTGTGTCTTGGTGACGCTAAGATGGACAATATTGGGTTGTGAGGAAAACAAAGTTAAAGAAACACTGACATTAAGAAACATAATACTGCATGGGGAAGTTTAAATATTTGCCTTGTGCAACTTTTTACTTTTACTTGTCCTCTGCAGCTCAGTGTGTGTCACATTTATTTTAAAATATGCCCGAATTGCATATGAAAACAGATGGACTTGGACCCTGGTTAACTACCCTCCAACATAAGTGGGTGGTTTCCCACTAATACAGGGTTACAAACTACAAACGAAGTGCTAGCGTGAAAGGACCGGAGTTCCCGCTTCTGATTTCGGGGAAGATGGAAAGATCCCTTCTTGAAAAGCATTACTAGCCTCCCGTTTTATGTCATCTGAAGCCTATGTCACATTTTCTGTCGTAGCCTTCATTTACATAATCTTAGCGAGTCGGGGGCATTCTGATGCGTACAATTGTGAAGCTGGTCACGTAGTGTGACAAACCCCACTACTCCCCCCGATAAAATCTAACAGGTTTGATTCTGTCTTTGGTCAGAGAGGCTGACTGGGTGTGCAGGAGAGCTGACAACCAATGAATGCTCATCCAGAAGTACAATGCACAGAATGTAGTGACAAGGAATAAAGAATGTGAGTTTTGAATGTCACAGATTGATAGAAGAGAGGCTCATCTGTCTGGGGTCACGCGTTTTTCATTCTGTTACGTATGTATGTTAAAAAATATAAGTTAAGATGGCTGCTGAACTTGATGCAGCCGTTAACCCTTTGCGCAGCACGCAATTGGCTTTCGGTAAAAGCAGCAAGCACACCTGGGCTGGAAGATCAGGGCTTGACTGGTAAATGTGAATGGGCTGTGATTTTATTTTTTTCAGTTGTGTACTTTCTCATATATGATGTATAGGCAGAATATTGTAATCGTCCAAAAACTTGAATCTCGAACGTTTTAGACCTCCCTGAGTCCGAAAATACTATTTTTGGAATTATGTCTGTCTCTCCGTCTGTCTGTCTGTGTGTGTGTGTGTGTAAACACGATAACTTGAGTACGCTTTCACTTTGATCAACCAAATTTTGCATACAAGTATTGGGTACAAAACGTAGATTTCTATCAACTTTTGACCTATTTCTGGTAACTGGAAGTGGTACGTTACCTTTTATTCATGCAGCTGCAGAGTCTGATTTATTCAACTTTACTTTTATAATAATTGTTTGATATATTATTAATTTGATTTGATTTATTGTTGCTGGTTCTTTAATGTACATAATATAAAAATCTACTCATTGTCTTGCTGTTTACTCCTCAAATGTCCATCCCCATATCTGAGTATACAAGAAAGTCTAGGGGAGACCATTCCTGATTTTTTTGAAATGTTGCAGTGACGAGATCGGAGACTGCGGTTGGTAAACCTGCCATACCCCAAGATAAAAATATAATGTGACCTCGGTTTTAGTTGACAGCAGTTTTCTGAAGTTACTTTTGCATTGGCTTTGAAATATTAAGCAGGACAAAATTGATTTCTGCTGAAAGAACCAAAGTGGGATTTGTGTTTTACATTAGTGCTTCTTTTGTTTTTCAGCCCGGAACCAAAATTTTGATGTGGTTTTAGTTGACACTGCTGGCCGTATGCAAGATAACGGTCCATTGATGAATGCGCTGGCTAAGCTGATTGCAGTCAACATGCCAGACTTGGTTCTGTTTGTGGGTGAAGCACTGGTGGGAAATGAGGCAGTGGATCAGTTGGTAAGTGTTGATTCTTTTTATTTTTAGTTTTTTTCCTCCTAGTGGAGTGTGCCTCCCTTTTTCATGTTCGAAATCAGCAGAAAAAAAAAAAATACCATATATACTCGCGTTTAAGTTTTCCTGTGGATAAGTCGGGTTTGATTTTTACCTTATAACTTCGGCATTTTATAATGTCAGTCGTATAAGTCGAATGTCAGAAACTCGCGCTATTTGTCCAGGAGATTGTGATATTCTAATGCCCAGCTGAGAAAGTAACCACGGGGCCTTTTTTTATCTCTGTGTATTGTGCCTACGTGACCACAGGGTAATACCCGAACTATTTCGAAGCAACGTTTGCACTGTGTTGTGCTTTTTTTTTTTTTTTTGTATCTCACACACCATTATCTTAAGAGCCTCCCTTATCTACGATGGAGCGTTCGATCAGATTTGTAACTGCGCTGCTGCAACAAAATTCAATGTGTCTAAGAAACTGGTGTGAGATTGGAGGAAGCAAGAAGATTAAAAAAAAGTGTCACATTTTTGAACTGGCGTACAAATTGGGGTCTTTTTTTTTTTTTTGATCGATTTTTCAGGTTTTATTTGCCTTTTGGGCCAAACACTCTTAACACATTTTGGCCAGGTTAGTGCACCACATACACTTTTTTTTGTTTTTTATTTATGTGCTACATGTCTTTAATAGGTGGCACAGTAATACAGTGGTTTGCACACTTTATTCCGATCCTGCTCCCGGTGGTCTCTGTTCAGCTCCTGTCCGCCTGACATCTGTTTTCACTTTTTCTTACCAAATCCCCACAGATGTTAATGGTCGGATAACGTTTGTCAGTTTTCTAATAGGCCCCATGAGTGTGAGTGACGGTGTGTTCATGAGGGGCCTTGATCTTCTGGGGGCCCTGCACTGGAGGAGAGTAAATAAATGTTGCAGTGCTTGCCCGGTTTCCCATCATTCTCTTTATAGGCACTAGAAAACACACAGACCTCTGGTCCTCAGGTGAAGGTTTTTCATATACTGAAAAGCTCACCAGTTCCATTCACATTCTTTTGTTTTCAGGATGAAGAAAAAAAAAATAAAAAAAGGCTTCACGTTGAGCAGCACATCACCAATGTAACATTCTAAAGTAGTGCTCATCAACCAAACATCGCTATAAGAACATAAACGCAAAGTTTGCGTATTGGCAGAAGTTGTCTCTGCTCTTGCTGACATACATTTCTTTGTCGTTGTTGGTTTTGCATTCTGTAGCATGGAGTATGTGTGGCATGTCGATGAGCCATCGACAGCAGCAAAGGTCATGGTGTAAGTGCAGCCCACAATACCTGTGAAGTTGATCACGTAATGCCCACAATGTCAGTTACAAAATGCCCCATTACACTATGGTTAAGATTTGGGTTGTGGCAGAGTTATCTGATTTGGAGGCCGTTTTGTGACTGACGTTCTGGGCGTTAAGTGACCAATGTCATATGTGGGCTGCAGTTAGACCCATTTTGTTTGCACAATCATTTGTCTGTCCTTGTCGCTCAGCAGGTGGTGCTTCTGGTCTTCCGTTTCTTCTTATGAGTGGTCTCAGCAATGCACTGTAAGCTCAGCAGATGTTGCCCCTTTTCCTTTTTGCCATGTTGTCCTCTTGAGCCGTTTGCAATAATAGACTCAAATCCTGCTAACTTCATGGAGGAGACCAAGACCCTCATTTTTTTAGTTTTTTTTAGTTTACCAGCGTGTATCACATTATAAGCTTTCGATCAAGATTAAGGTTCTGTTCCCAGTGGCTTGTTATTGATTTTGTAACAGACGGACACAATCCTTAGCATTTTATATTTACACTTGCCACAGTAGCTGTCAAAGACATTTCGCAAATTTGTTAATTATTCTACTATATTTTGCCCTACATAGACCGTCTAAACCTTTTTTCTATGTTTGGGTGTGTGAATGTCACTTCACTGGTGCTCCATCTCTTGAGCATGTTCCCGTGAGGCCCATTTCTCAGATGCTCCCATTATTTTCTCGCCTCCTGTCGTCTTTGAAGGCGACTCTCTCGGCGTGCTCATGCTCCTTTACTCCTCCTTGTGTGTCTCACACTCAGCTCTTTTATTGTGTCAACAAAGCCAAACTGACCAATCAGATTGCTTACAGGGACTGGACACACAGACCTTCATTTTGTTTTATTATGTAATAGATACAGAATAGATTCCTCTTTTTCCTGAAGGATAAATATATGCCTTACAGACTTATGAGCTGCTTCGCGTGTCCTTTTTATCATAAACAGAGTTTCAGTGAAGCTTATGCTGTCATTTCTTTTATAATAGAGTAAATATTGTGCAGGATTTAATTAAACTGTATCCTTATTTTGTGCAGATGTGCCTAAACAAAATGACAATAATGAGCATTTTAAAATGTCTGAAAAGATAAATAGTACAATTATAAAGTCCTAAACTTTTGATTATAAGAATTGACATTTGGTACAAAGATCTTGCCATGTCAAAGCTGTGAATGTTTACAACATAAAAGGTAGTTACAACCGAGTTGGGATTCAGCTGGAGCCTTGGACTGCCATTAACGCGATTATTTTTTCTCCCCTCATAGGTAAAATTTAATCAAGCGCTGGCCGACCACTCAATGTCTGATAAACCACGTCTGATTGATGGCATTGTCCTCACAAAGTTTGATGCCATTGAAGACAAGGTATGTCTGAAGTGGAGAGTTCCATAATTTATGTCTGACATTTCTGAAAATCCATCTGCCTATGGAATTCTTTTCTGTCCATTCAGAGGATTGTCAGGGTCCTGTGGGTATCGCATGGAAATTCTGCCCTGTCTTTGTGTAGTATCACTGCATGCTCCCAACCTTTGAGTAGTGGTTGTGTTTCTGTATTGCTAGGGTTCTCTTCTTTTGCGTTCCAAGTTAAAGAATACATTTGCTATTCTACAAGTTGAAGTTGTTTCTTCACAGTCATGGCATATATTAATTTGCCACATTAAAAAAGTAAAATCTGATTTTTTTTATATATCTCTACTAAAAAAAAATCTTGGGACGAGACAAGACTTTTTTCTGGCAATGAGACGTGATCTTTTGAAGAGAGACACTTTCACGTCCTGCAAGATGATCAAATCACGTCATACTTATAACTTTTGGAAGCAAGTCCTGTGATACACATGCAGAGCAGGTTAGAGATAATGGAAGTAGGAATTCTAAAGTCTCAAAAAAATGAGAGTAAAGATCACATTAGCACTAACAAATGGAAACTAGTACTTGGTGAAATAATGGAACAGTGAAAAGAGATCGAATAGTGTTTGAGGATGTCTGGGGGAGAAGAGAGACAAGAGGACAGCTGCTGTACAAGCTTTTAAATGTTTGAAGTGCCGCACGGGATGCAGATCATGCGGCACGGCGGCAGCAGCAAGACAGCAGCTGATCAAGCAAAGTGGAGGTTAAATAAGTAAACTTTGTTTCCCATTGAATCACCATTTAAGAGGGGGTTTCGGAGAAGCGACCATGTCTCCTTGGGGTGTGTTTAGCCTCACTCTTAACAACGGCACACAGCATGGGGTGGCAAGACTCCTAGTATAGATTAAAAAACTAGTTTGCTCTTGTGCTTTAAGGGAGATATAATATAAGAAAGAACACTTGAAGCTTAATGAACACATCTATTTTGAAGCAATAAAGGCTTTGATTTAAGAAACTGTACTTTCTGTACATTTGTCTGTTCAGTTACAAGCATCCACAACCCCATATACATGTCGCTTCAGGCTGCAGAACTCTTTCCTCAACTGTTCTATTCTACCTTGGACTAATAACAAGTAGTGCTTGGCAGAGTCTGATATTGCATGCAGAGTAGTCAGTGTACCCAGAAATCATCAGCCAAGCTATGAGGCAGTGACTCTGCACACGTGTAATCAAATCATATTTTCCCATGCTATGCAAGTGAATTGAAAACAAATCTATTTTTTTTTTTTAAATTATGCAATGATGCAGATGTACTGAATAACGCGTTACAATGTGCTTTCAAATGTGTGTCTGTCTAAATCCCCTCCCCCACCCACTTCTTGCATTTCTTCTGTTCTGTTGTTTCACATAGCCAACACATCAGGTCAGCATGGTGCGTGATTGGGATGTGTGCACATAAACATCTCATTGTATATTTTGCACAATAAACATATCTGAACTGAACTCATTGCAATGCCTTGAGGTTTTTGTAAAAGCCCTGACATTTTAAAAGAGCTAAGACAATCAACTCATCAATACTAACCTAATACGGCTAACCGACACCCAAAGTTATTCAGTGACCCTTGTGTGTCATGTGCATGCAGAATCAAAAAAAATAATAGATAAAAAGAGAGATTATGCGATAGAGCTGAACTACAATAAAGCAGACTGCCACTTATCAAATGTTATAGCGCATGTTGAGTAATCATTTGGCTTTATTTTGGTGATTACTATCACAGGGGCAGCAAACCACATGTGGGTAATAACTTGAGGAACAGCTCTTGGCAGTGGCTTTTCCAAGTAAAGCCACTCTACTGAGGCTAACATGTTGCTGCAGAGGGAGACGAGTAGTTGAGGTTGGGTGCACAGTGATGTTGTTGACCCCCTAAAATGACACAGACACACTTTTTTTTTTTTTGCAGTACATTTACAATCTTGAGATGCAAATTAATACCAAACCACATTCTTTAGTTGTAAAATTGACATTCTCTGAGTTTCAAGTGTTTTGTTTTAATTTTTAGACCCTGTCCCCCATTCACTTTGATTTTAAAACGCAAGAATACACTTAGTGTAATTTAGATATTTAAAAAAAAAAAAAAAACTGCTTCATTTTAGAACACTATTTCATGTGGCAAATTAATACATACTATGATTTTAAAGAAATAACTGCATAGTGGCACAGTGGTTATCTGTACTACCTCAGTGCCCTATTGTCCTCGCTTCAGGTGGTCTGATTCATTCCATGTGCTCCAGTTTTCCTCCCACCTTTACAAAGATGTTGATGTCTTTGGTTCATTGGCGAGTCTTAATCGATGGGGCCAAGCATTCGATGGGTGGTTTCTGCCTTGAAGTCGGTGCTGCCCAGATTGGCTTCAACCCATAACTCTGACTTGATTAATGCTGGTTGCAGAGATAAGGATTGTAATTATTTTTTCTTTTTTCTACCACCTTCTTTCTATCTTCCAGGTGGGAGCTGCTATTTCAATGACATACATCACTGGACAGCCCATAGTATTTGTTGGAACAGGGCAGACCTACAGTGACCTGCGCAGTCTAAATGCCAAGGCCGTGGTCAGTGCATTGATGAAGGCTTAAATCACAGCTTTGAAAGGAAGTACCATCATGTATAGTTTAAAATGACATTTAGCTGCAGCACCACACGTTATTTCAAGCAGAAGCACCTGGCACAGTAGCATTGCTATTGTAGTAGAAGGGGGGGAAAAAAAAAATGTTGCTTCAAACCATTTAAATTTCTTACATCTCGTATGAATGCGACAGCCTCGCCAGCTTGCCTTGGTTATTAAATAAGCAGGCTGACGTCTGCATCTGTTAAATCCCTTTAGATCTTTTACCAGAAGCAGTGGCTTGACTTGTGTGCTGCCATTTCCTTTCAGTCATTATGATCATAAGAACAGACTGTGCAGCTTGTCTCACACATTTGCCCCATACTGTGCTTTTTCCACATATTGCATTGCTGCCACGCAGGCAGTGACTCTTTGCTGCATTCCTTAACATTACCACAGTGCCTACTGCTGCAGATTTCAGGAGATAATCAGATTAACTTTGAAGTGACTCATCCTCATCAAGAAATCCAGTCCTCCATTTTGATGTGCACTTGCCATGCTTTGTAAATTCACTATGAAGTTGGCATAGCAGCCATGCAGGTATACAGTGGGTGATGAATGGTTGTTCTGCAGTGAATTGCCTGCTGCTGTTCCTATTTTATTTATTAATGTTAATTCATTTCCCAAACACATTTTTAATGGCCAAGTCGTCTCTTGATTATGCTGTGGTGCAATTTGAGATTTGGCAACTGTATGGCAGAGGTAAAAAAAATTAAATGTAAGAATTTACCACTCTTGTTAAATAAAGCTGCTATGCCAGTCAGTGTGCTGCTTATTTTCCAAAATAAAAGACTTGTTACACAAGTGCCAAAAGTAACGTATTTATTAGTAAGAAGTCTGTAAACAGTGCACTGCTATGCATAAAAATACACTTCTCGGACGCTCAGAATGACTACTTTTAAAGACTGGCATCTCCAACATCTTACGTGATTAACCCTTCATTGTGCTTCACTTCTCATTGCATCCATAATGGCTAACACGGTACAACACCCTATTACCACCCACATTTTATTGGCCAGAGACAGGGTTTATAATGATGGTCAGCTGGGGTTACTGATGGTCCTTAGGATCTTGTTTCAAGCCAGTTTTCTCCCCTTTGACCTTGATAAGATCCAACTTAAACCAGTGTGCAATTCTGGATATTTACCAACACTTCCTAAATACTGAGGAGCCCTGGCCCCATCTGCAGTCTTAATGTGGGTGAAGCCTGCCATTTTTAGTACCATGTACAGATGAGGCAGAGGTCTTCAGTTTCCTGCAGTGCAACTTGTCTGAGGGGCTGTATGGCATTGTCATCATGCACAGGAAACAAATTAACAATATTTGCAGAATATTTCATTAAATTTGATAATTCTGGTGCTGTATCTGGTACTTATTGTAGGGCTTAATCACATACGCACACCCGCCTCTTTGGTCTCTCCAGTGTGCTGTCCCTTCTGAAGCTGGCATCAGTCCTCTAAGATTGAAAAAGCAGGTATGCTACTGCCAGGAAACTTTCTTGTCATGTGTGACAGTCTGTAAGGAAAAAGGGTGAACATTAGACGAGGAGGTGCATACTTGGGTTGTGTATTTAAGGCCAGTTTCAGTGGACAGGGGGCACTGTGACCAAAACTATTCAGCTACATACATTACTTGTGCCTTGCAACTAAATACCCATATGTAAAAACTGAAAATAGATTTCTGCACCTTGGCATTTCTGTGTAAAAATGATAAACCTTAAGTGTGACTCGGGGACGGGTGGAATGATCTCATAAAATGGGACAGCATTCTTCTGTGCTCTATTGGATGATTAAAAAAAAAAACATTTCAATATGTTCTGCCACACTATGGTAACTTCATCAATATTCATTAGTAGGGCACCGCTGTCTACCAAAACATGGTTTACAGCATTTCGTTAAAACTAAATGAAACCGAATCATTAGTTGTATCGATTGACCGTGATAACAATGTGAACTGGTCATCAGACATTGAAATTGATCAATACAGCACTGTATGACCGGTGAATTCAGGTAGATGCATGCCAAAAAGGTAAAACGATTATGATCAAGTAGAAGAACAAGCAAGATGGTAACCGTCTAAACACTGTTTACAGTGACAGTGTAAAAAGACACATCTCTCCTACTGTAGTTGTGTTGATATTTTGGTATTTACAGGTTTGTTACAGAACATTTTTTGGGGTGGGGGGGGGAATCATTTGGTTTGTTGTTTTTGGGTGTAAACATAACACTAAGGAGCTTAAGCGGCATGTGTAGTTCATTACCCTGCGATGCACTGGCAGTCTGTCCAGGGATTGTTACTGGCTTGTTGCTGATGATGGTCCCCAGGTCCCCACATTGGAGAGAAGCAGGTTCAGAAAATGGATATTTATTTTTTATTTATATAAAAAACCCATATACAAATAGATAATTTAAAAAAAGAAAAAAGTTGATTAAGAAACAAACCACAACTCTGTATTGGTATCAAAGCTGTCAGCCTCAACACATTGTGGACGTTTTTATACATACATGTGTATACCCCATGAGTATGTATGTATGGATCTCTGAACCACAATGTAATACAGGGGTATCCAACTTGGCTGCAGGTTTTTAATTCTAACCATCTTCTTAATTAGTGAAATGTTTTTGCTACCGATTAAGTTGTTTTGCCTTAATGAATAGCTAAACAATAATGGAGATACAAAACAAGCCGGCACATGACCAACTAACCTGATGGTAAAGGCGATACACATGTATATGCTGTATATAAAAGTATTTTTTAGTGGAGTGTTCTTTTAAGGAGGTTAGTCAGTACATATATAAACCATTATTTTTAAAATATCACAGCATACAAGGGAAATTCCTAACAAATGGATGATGGTAAAGATATTACTATCAGGCTGGTCCAAATGATTACAGGCCAGAAAGTTTAACGTGCATCATGGATAGACGGATGAAAAACACAAGTATAATGTCAAGAACAGATGTATTAGTAAACAAGTCTAAAAGAATTCCAGTATACTTGTGACATACAATGAGGAAACAACAAAAGCACATGTTACAAGAAAGGCATTGCAGCGCTACAGAAAGTTCTGATAAGAGCAACTAGACTGATTATACTGATGAAGAAAGGCTGAGGAAGTTCATCATTTGCTTAAACTAAAAGGGTTAATTGTGTAGTGACAAAGTTTTTAAAATTATTAAAAAAAATTAGTTCAGTAGATTCCAGATTACATTAAAATTATGGAACCTCTTTTGGGGTAAGTTTCATACAAATGTTAAGTTTCCCCTCCCACACAGAGAACCACAGACATGGTTGGGATTTCAAGGACTTTCAAGACTTGATGTCTTTTTAGAAAAATGTGGCTAAATGGCCTGTTCTCATCATTATTGTTCTAATTATACATTTAACTTGGGCCTTCCCATGACAAACATTCCACAATATAAATACAGAAATATTGGACAGTATGCACCTGCATCAGTTTATCTACTCATAATATGAAATAATAATAGTCTTACACTTACTGGAGCGGAGGGGCCTGGAACCTATCCTGGCAGAATTATACACCACGACCCACAGTCTGGCACACAGTGCGAATTTGAAATCATCAGTTAGTTAATGTAACACTAGTCTTAGGGAAGAAACCCCTTGCAGACAAGAGGAGAATGTACATATTCCACTTGGATAAAGATTCAAACCCAGGATACGAAGTTCCATTGTTCTGGTTAATCAATTCTCAATTATGCACAGGGGCATTTAAAGAACTAGATTTTGCATTCCCTTGTTTCAGTCCCATCTACCAATGCCATAGGAACTTACTGTAAAATTATCTATACTTCAAATTTCAGTGCATTTTTAATCTCATATTTTATAGACGTAGACTGCACAACACAGAAAAAAATTGTACAAGGAAATACAGGGGAACAAGACAAAAGTTCACAGCCACTGCATTTCAATGAGTTACAGTTAGTGGTTATCTCTAAGGTCTCCCTCCAGTTTAAGAGCCATGTGTCAACTTTCCCACCAAACCTCATTTCTGCAGCAAGGACCTAGAGTCTTTACTAGCAATAATGAATAGGAAGCCACCAGAAATGCAACACCAGGCCAGGAAGAGATGTATAATTCAGAAAATCAAATAACTGAAACAATGACAACTGTGACAAAAACTAAGCAGAAGAAACAGACAGTAGCATCTCTCTCATCACCAAAATGAGCCAAAATATCAAGACTATAAATTATCCTGAAGAAACAAAATCAATTATTTGTTTTTCAGTGTCAAGCTCTAGGAAAAATAGCAAAGACATGAAAAGGTTACCTTCAATGGAACTTCTATTTGAATCAAATCCATTCTGGATATCATCATTACCTGCATAAAACAGTGAAATACGGTGCATTTAAAAATTACAATTATTTATATATACCAATAACACAACAACATGTTAAATATAAATGTGTGCCTTTTTAGTAGATCAACAAAGGCCAAGATTTTATCATCTTAGTGATGCATATGACCAGGACCACTAAAATCTATGTTTTGACATACATTCGAACAATGATGACATCAATATTAATCAGCCTCCAGCCTCAATCAAAAATCTTTCCACTCAAAAGAGCGACCAAGGACAAGCCTAACTCTGGGAAATGTTGCCAGGACAGTACAGAGTATACTGTAATCCTGAGAAAAGCGCTATATAAATGTAATGAATTATTATTATTATCTAAAAGTTAAGGGGGCTAAATTTGGCTATGTGGAGAGATGATGGCATCCTTGATACATAAATCAGGCTAAGAGAGACACTATTCGATATTATACGGCCAGCTCCACTCAAAGCTGTAACAAATGCTTTTAATAATATAAAGTTGCATTGCTTTATAGCACATACTGCTGATGAGACATTATCACATTTGCAATCAAGAATTTTGTCAATTTAAAATTTCTACAAATGCCTAATGCAGTCCGGTATGAGTAAGTGTGGGTGTTTCCATATCTAAACATGTCCTGTGGTAAAATGGCTTACCCATAAAGGGTTGGTTCCTGCTTTGCATCTTATGCTGTCAAGACAGGCTCAGAGTTGGGTTTGGGGGGGGAGATACATGTGCAATACAATTCTACCTGTACCTGTATTCTTCACTGACAATTATGTGACGTCCTCAGAGACATACTGAATGTGGCAAGAATCAAATAGTAGCCTTTTCATTATTTTCAGGTCAACATATTGGTCATTCTACCCAATTATTTTTTTTCCTAAACATTAAAAGACAGTAGTTTGTTTATTCTGCTGTTCAATTTAATATAGTATTATATTTTTCCATACACACCCCATCCATTGCCAGCACTGCCCCGTGTGCAAATCTCGTTGGCCAGTCTTTCGAAGTATTCAGGCAAGTCAGCATATTCATTGCCATAGGAGATAACTTTAATTCCCTTATCCAGCATATTGTCTCGTAATTTCTTGAACTCTCCAACATCTTCTCGCCGTACCAGCATAAAGTGTTCCAGGTCAGATTTGTGTTTTACAGCCTCTAGAAACAATGCCTGAAACGTGGTATCATCCACTGTGCGTCCACAGCCCAGGAAAACAAAAGATTTGGTTTCATAGAGCTTCTGGATCTCCCGCTGCTCATTAAAACAGAGAGCACATTTATATTTTAATGCGATTTCCCAATATGCCAAGCTTTCAACTTTCAAACCTGAGCCAGAAAGTGAATCATTTCTGCTTACTTTTACTGTTGTGTCAAATGTGCAGGGTATGCACAACACTAAACTTGCATGTAGAATTAATTAAAGCTAAAAAAAATCAAACATCAATATTTAGAGCACAATCAGGAAATGTTCCAGCTTGTAGTAGACAATTGCAAACAATGTCAAATTTGTGTTACTATGGTGGACTTAAAAGCAAGGGGCTAAACACATGAACTCATTTCTTTTAGGGTAATTCTGCCAGAATTACTTTTATGGGTGCTTATTTACAGTGGAATATCTACATTTTAGGAAATGCCTCTCAAAGCAGCGTGGCTATCTAATGAATATAAATTAACTGGATAATAAATTATCTTTTCCCTTAGTTCAATGTATCAGTTTTTTTTTTTGTTTTTTTTTTGACTCTCAACAGAAAACACCAAGGACTTGACATACTCACACATTAATTATCATGAGCTAAGAAATTAATCAATTAGTCAAATTCAATACTGTATAGACTACTAAAGGAATAATTCAGCTGTATATCATGTCAACCATGGGAAATACAATTACAATAAAGTACAAAGAAGGCCTAAAAACAGTTAAACATTCCTAGCCAATCAATGGATGAAAGTGTGTAGCTGGCCTTTCTATTACAGGTTGTTTGAATAAGGAAATGCCAAAGAGAGAGACAACCATTGTCCAGTCCTAGACCATTGTAACGGTCTCAGACATTGTAGACAGTGACACCAACATCTTTTCCACCGGCTGAGGACTACCATCATCTTACCATAACCTCTGTGTTTCGCAGCACATTCTGATAACCTGCAGGATGAAGAACTATCCCACAGGGGTTAGTATAAACACCATGAATGTGTAGCACGCTTAGCCTCCTCTTTTCTTGGGCCCACTCTAACACCTAGAGAGAGAGAGAAAAAGTTAAAAACATATTTACTAAGGCAAATTACGTTTGGAATACGTACACATGTTGTACACACATTGACAAAAATATTCCCTTAATTGATGCCACTATTTATCATTCACCCTTATACATATAAATACAGTACTGTAGAATACCTATTGAACAATTTCAAATATCCAAATTTTTGGTTTAATAACTTGACCCACAACACATTTTCTCCTTTCCTTATGTTACAAGAATATTACTTCTAAATAAAACTAAAATTATAAAACTACAAGTATGCTTTAGCAAGTATCCCAACCTCTTAAAACTAGGAATAAAATTAGAATAACCAAGTGCTAAATAAAAAAATAATCACATAGCTTAATTGAAATGTCTGGAATTTCATTGACAACTAAAATGAGCATATTTCAAAGTGTGCGTAAACATTCAGTGTACATAATCACAGATATAAAAAGAGGCTTAAAATAAAATAAATAAAAAGGAATGGGTCACATCTAGCACAGCCCAAACGGGTCTCAATTCTGAATGCAAAATAAGAAACTACAAACCAGAAAAGAAAAAATGCCAACCTTTTTCTCATCAGTAAGGTCGAGGGATTCCAATTTGGTGCCTTGATGGGCAGCATAGATCTCTAACAGGTTGTCAAAGTTAGTAGTAAGAACAAGTGATCCACTCTCCATTAGCTGCAAGACGGAACGGAGCAAGTGTTTCCCAGCATGCTCCATCTTAGACTCAAGATCATCAAACACTTCGTACAAACAGTCTTTAAAAAATGTAGAACGGACATTCCCTGTACGCTGTAAGGAGGAAGGGAGGGGAAAATAAAGAGCAACTTCACTAAACTATACATTCCCACAAGGAAATTTTTTAAATACAGTAATTAAATGATGAAAAAAATGGTAATGTGTAATAAAAGCCTTTCCCCAGTAAATTATTGTAGTTGCTTTGCAACTCTTGCTTGGGAATATTTCAAACTAAACCTAGTTGTTTTAAATATTACTTTCAAAATAATGGACTGTATAAAATTTAAATGTTATGTAAAATGAATGCAGAAAACAGTTGGTTATTCAAATGTGTGGGCAGGATTTCATACTGTGCTGCAAAATCAATAGTGCTGGCAAACTTCGCAATCAATGTCAGGTTTCTCAAAGATGCATACAAAGCTAAATAAAGGAAACAAATGGCTAAAAACATTTATCACCGATCTTTTCAAAGCCTGCTACATATTTGAATGGTGAAACAGAGGGAGGGAGAGTATTTTAATATTTGCAAATGTTGTCTAACTACTGTATGTAACAGGCCAACATTGATGTACCAGGTGAATACAACATGTGACACAGGAAATGCTTGTATAATTGGCAAATAAATTAGAACACAGCTTAATTACTCTAAGGTTATGGGCCAAAGTTTCAAATATTATGGACTATACGTTTCAAATGAGGTATGGGGCAGCATATACTGTGCAGTTTACTCTAAGATGGCTAAAGCAACACCTAATCTTTCTTCTTTCACTTGTCTTTACTTGTAAACTTCCAGGGAAAAAAATTAGCCAAGTAACACAAACAACAACAGAATTTTAATTGCAAGTCAAATCTGTTCATACTCTAATATTACAATCTTCTTCACTCTCTTACCCACACACTTCCCTAATTCAGAGGAAGCCATAAATCATCGCTGTGGGGGATGAACTCAAAGTCTTTATCAATCGGATTAGCCAACAACAATTCATATTTCAAGGCAACTGTCTAAAACATTTGACAAGGGCTTTGGAATAGTACTTAACTCTTGGATGCTCATCTTCAGCATGCTAAATTGTACACACTTGAAAAATTAATAGCTAAAATGTCAGGTATTCTTAATTTGCAGAGAGCTACAACTAAACTCATCTTGCAAATTTTATACTCCCTCAGAAAAAAAAAACATTTCTAAAAATATAAACTACTAGATCAAGTACAAGGAAACAGTCACCTCCACTGAGGTTGTGCCATAAGAGTCATCACAAATTCTCTATTATAAAGAAATATGCTAAATTGAGAAGGACTACACAGGTTACCCCAACATTCAATCATGCCTGCCCTCTTTCTTTTAGATTCCTTTTCTGAATTTAGAGACGCACGTATTTTATACAAAATATTCCAGTTTTTGTGTGGAATTTATTTGTGCCAGGCAGTAGGCAGTTGTCTTGTATTTTTACTCGGGCCAAGTTCCTGCCTTTTTGTTTAATGTAGACTGAAAAACTTACACCTCTCCTGAAAACTAACAATAATGAATTGGTAATTGAAAATTGATTTTTTTTGATTATCACAGGCTTTTTAATCAAATATATTACAAAAGTGCTGGTTCTTTAACAGAATTTTGTGCAAAATATGTGATAAAGTTGAAGTAAAAAGTTTACATACACTATATAACCCCTCTACAGATTTTATATGAACTACAAATTTGGCATATCATTTAAGACATCTACTTTGTGCCTGGCAAAAGTCATTTTTTCCAACAATGTTCACAGATAGAGTATTTCACTTTTTATTGACTCTATCACAATTCCAAAAAAAAAAAAGAGCTTTGCCCTGCTCATAGTAGAGGTCTTAAATGAAAATAAGCCAAATTTATAGTTTGTTAGTTTAAAAATCTGTGGAGGGGTTATAAAGTGAGTTTTAAAGAACTTGCCCTAAGTAGCAAGCGATATTTCCATTAAGACTTTAGGCAAAATTCTTCTTTCTGTATATCAAACCCTCTCCTGTTCTCCACTTCCGGTTAAGATTATGCATAAAGCTTTATATACCAGCTAGCTGTGCTACCTTTCAAAGACAGGCTGAAATTAAAGGCTGTCCATCTAAGGCAGGTTGAAATCCAAGTAATCAACACAGACGAGTGCACCATGCAATGCATATGTGTGTCTCTGTTATATGCCATTTGGTATGGGACTCATAACAGCAGTGGTAATGTTTGTGATGCGCTATCTACTGGAATGATTAATAAAATGCATTACTAGAAATGTTTGTGATGCACCAATTTTTGGAATGACACAGACAACACAGTAGCAAATGAACGGACACAGACAGACACACTTATCCTTTTATTAAGGTGAATAACTACTTCTGCTTTTTATTTGTATTTCATTACACTGTTTTTGGTAATCTACCAGACCGTCAAAAGCAGATCAAGAGCAGTTCATTTAAAATAGTTTGTCAGAAACATGTGGCCATCTCTGGAGCAACAGAATTAAGTTATACAGCAACCCTACCTACACTGGGCTACAACCTCATTGACGACAGTCATTTAAAGAAAATCACTGTTAACCCACAAGTATTACAGGCCACACATTTAAAAATTGTGACGGATGCCTTAGTGCAACAGCATACTCTAGATGCTGCTCAATCTAACTATGCTACTATGAATTCTATGACAGACTAAAACTGACAATACTAAGCCTTTTTAAATGTGTTGAAACCCAAGAGTTTAATTATACTTTGAGTAATACAGATGTTTCACTTACAGGAAATAAGTCATCATGTATTAGTTTGTGCATGTTAGCACATTCCTTACATATCACACTACAAAACGTTTGGCTTTACTCTTACTGCACAAACAAAGGCTTCAGCAGAGAAGAGGCATTTTTCTGCCCCCACAATTACTCCATGTTTCAGCAAGACAGGACTTCTTACTGAAGAGCAACCAGAAAGTTTAGTTAAGTATTATAAAATTTGACAGAAACGAAATTGAATAAAAAAATGTGGCAAAGACAGGCAAATATTGTTTTGGTGTTTGCTGCTTACTGGTGATAGCTTCTGGATGAGGTCATGAGCCACATGTACCAAGTTCTTATCCTCCTGCAAGCTTTGCTGGAAGCGCTGACTTTCCTCTTCCTCAAGAAGATCAAAGTCATTAGCAGCATCCAAAAGTGCCTGGATGAGTCCTTTCCAGGAACGAAGAGCTGGTACTTGGGGAGCAACTGCCGAACTGACTCCTGTCCCAATCACTAGGACCAGTTCTGGGGCACGCTTGGTCTTCAGGCTGGGAAGTAACTTTCTTCAGGTCAGAGGAAAGACAGCATAGTTATTATTGCAAAGGCAAGCATGATATGGACTATCCAAAACTATACATTTTCTTTCCCAGACAGATTTTTTAAATTCACAATATGGATGAAAGCAGAACCATGGCATTGAAATGAAAATATTTACAGATGTTTAAAAAATTTAGAAAGAGTAAAGGGTTTACCAGAAATCATGCCAAAAACTTGAAAGCAAGTTTTATTTTAAACACTGATTAAAACCTAAAGTTTACTACCATATCTTTAGTTAATGTGGAAAAGAATGTCTGCCTAGAACTTTAATTAGCAAGACTTTTAATAATAACAGTTTTAACAATTAAAACCAATTCAAACCCCCTTCCTTTGAGCAATACTGAATTACAAAAAATTAAAAGTTTAGATGTAGCATTTTCTTCTAAGCTAAACAAAGTCTGATACTTTTTTTGTATTTGTTTAAAAAAAAAACACAACACTAGGGCTTCTAACTGACCTTTCAACTGTGAAATAAAAATACATAAGCTCATTGGTTATTAGTGCCCCTCGCCCCAAAAACCTTTTCTTAAATTGTTTGTTCAGTGCGCCCGCACACACACACACACACACACACACACAATCATTATGAGAAAGTGCAAAAAGTATTTGCAACACATTTTTATAGCAGTGTATATGAAAAGAAAGAATTACTATATGTTTGAAACCTGAAATGTTTCAAAACTACAAGACACTGACTGCACTGCTGTAATAAACTTGCTGTTCATCCACTGGAATCCCAAATTAAAACCCACTCTACAAAACATTAAACAAGGCACATTTACTGTGAATTAATAGGTACACCTAAAAATAGCCCATTATTTACCTATTTAACCTTAAAGCAGCCCATATACTGTACTTCAGAGCATGCAACAAAGTACTGATAGTGTGGCATTGAGACGCTGGCCTATGTTGATTCGGATATGCCTCAACAGTTGTTACAAAAAGCTACTGGCTCAAATGAATTTAAAATCAGATGTCGCTCTGCTACAAGAAAAGAATCCAGCTTCAATTCACAGACTCCAGTGGTTTTTATCAGATACTAATCCACATATGTCAACATAACCAGACCAGTTGATTTTAAAAAGAACAGAAAATCTTGGAGAGGGGACATTAAAGCGGACAATGAAGCCTTAACTGCTTTCTATGTGGTAGAAGATGGAGAGGATTATGAGGTTTTGGAACACTGAAATTCATATATTTCTAGATTTCTCAGCTACAACCGCCTCATAACAGGCAGCATTTTATAGCATCAAACACCACTGAAAACCAGGTATAGCATTTTGTTTCCAGCTGAACTTAATAGTCCCTTCTATATTATTCACAAGTATATTTAAATGAATGTATGATAAATATAAAATAATGCATACATATACATACACAAAGACATACCTCTCCACATGAAACTGGAAAAAGAAAAAAAAAAATAAAAGATTCCCACAGTCTTTAAAACATTAAAAGGTCGTGGTAAGTTCTGGAACAAGATTGCAAAGGGGTTGTTTTTAAAGTCAAGACTGGACAGCTGGGGGAATGCAAAGAAGAATGTCAGCAATGTGACAGAGTTTGATTTAACTTTTATCATAACGTACTATGATTAATGGTTTTGCCATTATTTTTGCCTTTTTTGTGATTCATATAATAAAAATAATAATAATAAATACCTTAGTATATGCAGAATACAGAGAATTTATTGGTAGTACTATATACTTGGAGTTGTGTGCACTCTTAAGTGTACTGGCACACACTTTAGTAGAAATTAAGAATACACATTAGTAAAACACACACCCACATATCACACACAGTGGATTCAGAAAGTTTTCAGACCCCTTCACTTTCTGTACACTTTGTGTCATAAATTTAAATTTTAATTAGATAAACGTTACCATTTTTGACCATCAATATACTCAACAATCCATAATGACAAAGTGAAAACATATTCAGCAAGGTTTACAAATTATTAAAAATCAAAACCCGAAATCTCAATTTTAGGTATGTATTCAGACCCTTTACTATGACACTCCAAATAGTGGTTAGGTGCATCCTGTTTGTTTAAATTATCCTTGAGATGTGTCTAGAACTTGCTTGCAGTCTACCTGTGGTAAACTGGGCTGACTAGACATCAGTTTGAAAGAAACAAACATGTATATAAAATGCGCCACAATTCACACTGCATTTCCAAACAAAAACCAAGCCAAGATATCCACACAACTTTCTGTAGACCTACATGAGCAAATTATGCTGAGGCACAGATCGGGGCAAAGGTATAAAACACTTATAAAGCTTTGAGTGGTCCCAAGATCACAGGGATCTCAATAATTGTGAAATGGAAGATTTGGAACCACTAGGCCTCCTCCTAGAATTGGCCTTTCAGCCAAACTGTGGAACTGGGCAACACAGCCTTAGGTCAGAGAGGTGACTAAAGAACCCCATTCTTTACTCTAAGAGGGGTTAAAAAAATCCTCTGGTGAGATGGGAAAAACTGTTGAAAAGGACAACCATCTCAGCTACATTACATCAATCAGGCACAGGCATTTATAATAAAGTGGCTAGACAGAAGCCACTCTTGTCAAACAGCATTTAAAAGACTGGTCTGATGAGACAAAAATTGAACATTTAGGAAGAAATTCCCTGACTATGTCACAAATGGCAGCCTTGGTTCAGTGTTCTCTAGTATTCTGTCTGTTTTGGTTTATTTTTCCCCCATCATTTGGTATTCAACTGTAATCAAGTACACTCATCAAGAAATGCCAAAAATTTGACAATTCACTTTGTGCAATATGACACCAGATTTTTCACAATTAAGAACTTTTCTTGATATCTTAGCTGGCAGACACAGAAAAAACTATCGCAAAAGCGGAAAGCATCCTGAATGCACTCATTAGGCTGAGACGGTGGGGTTTTCAAAACAGCACTCCCAAGTTTACATCTGGTGAATCTCCACGCTCTAGGCAATAAAACTCCTCAACTGTACTTACAAGGCCTTTTCACTTTCTTCTGTTCTGTGTTGCACGGAAACCTGGCTTAATGAATCCATTGCAGACTCTGCACTACACCTGCCTTGCTTTCAACTTTACAGAGTGGACCACGGATCAGAGACATCAGGGAAAAAGGAAAGGGAGGCAGAATCTGCTTTAATATCAATGAAGGTTGGTGTACTGATGTCACGGTATTAAGGAAAATGTTCTATCCTGACTTAAACGCCATTTTGTTAACTGTAGGCCTTTTGATTCACAGTGCGAGTTTTCCTCATTTATTCTGGTTAACTTTTACATTACACCTTAAGACTGTGGTGCTTCAAAAAACTATGTGATCTGATAATGAGCATGGAGCAAAATTATCCAAACTCCTTTCTGATTATTCTAGGGGACTTTAATAAGGCAAATCTCAGCAACAAACTTCCCAAAAGTATACACCACAAAGTTCCCTACCAGAGATAGAAACACAATGGATCATTGCTACACAGTGTTAAAGCATGCCTATTGTGCTGTTCCCCCATGTAAATTTGGGTTTCTCTGACCACGGTTTGATTCATTTGCTCCTAACCTTCAGGAGTAAGTTAAAAATCTGCTAAACCTGTGATTAATACAGTGAAAAGGTGGACTATTGAGACAAAGTTGAAGCTGCAAGCCTGTTTGACTGTATGGACCGGGGGACCTTACATGAACTGGCACACACAGTAACATCTTATGTTAACTTTTGTGATGATGCGTTTCTCCACTAAGACCTGTTTAAAATTTAACAGCAGCAAACCTTGGTTCACTGCAGAACTCAAGCAGCTTCATCAAGCTGCCTACAGAAGGGATTTAAACACTGCTTAGACAGGCAAGGAACACACGAATGACAAAATAAATAAAATGGGCTAAAGAGAGTTGCGCTGAAAAACTGAAAAAACAGCCAATGACCCTGCATTAGTGTGTAAAGGACTACAAAATATTATAAATTTCAGGAAACCATCCCCCATAGTGGAGTAAATTACCAATTGTCTGATGATTTGGAGCATTTTACTGCAGGTCCAAAAAGCCCCATAATACAATCGACATCATCTCCAGCCCTCTCAAGTGTACAGATGTATACAACTCTCTCCCCCACACATTCTCTCACTCAATCTATAATAAATTTGTCAAGGATGTGTGTCAGCTCTTCAAAGGCAAACATGCTAAGTAAGCAACAGGTATAGATGGGGTCTCTCCCTCTTGCTTAAAAAGCTGAACAATGGACCCCAATTTTACTCGCTTTTTCAACAAAATCATTAGTGCTATGTAAAAGTTCCCTTATACTTCAAACAAGCCATAATCATACCAGCTCCCCAAAATATCCAGTAAACAGGACTGAATGACTAGAGGTCTGTTGCTTGGATATCTGTGACCATGAAAACCTTTGAGAGATTGGTGTTAGCTCACCTGAAGGACATCACAACTCTCTTGTTGGCCCCCCTGCAGTTTGCTTATTGAGACAACTGATCAGTAGACTATGCATTCAACATAGGTCTGCACTACATCCTGCAACATCTTGATAACCCAGGAAACATATGCAAGGATTCTGTTTGTGAACTTCATCTCAGCATTCAATACAATAAATCCCAGCATGCCTCCACTTGAAACTCCCATCATTCCGTTCCTGCCTCCACTTGTCAATGGATTACCAATTTCCTGACCAATAGGAAACAGCATGTGAGATTGGGGAAACTCACATTTAGCGATTGCATGATCACAACTGGCAACCCCCAGGGGTGATGTGTGCTCTTCCCAAACTAAAGATTGTACCTTTAAAAGGACCCCTCCATCAAACTTATAGAATATACGGATGACACAACCACCACTGGGCTCATCAGGAATGTTGATGAGTCGACATACAGCAGCTGGCCCTTAGGTACAATCGGAACAATCTGGATCTAAACAGTCTCAAAACTGTGGGATGACAGTGGACTTTAGGAGAGGTTCCACAATTTTATCCCCAGTCATCATACTTAATACTGCTATGACAGTGGTGGAAACGTTCATGTTTCTGGGATCCATAACCTCATGGAATTTGTAATGGGAGACCAATGTAGGGTTCCTCATAAGAAAGGCACAACAGCGAATGTACTTTCTGCGATAGCTGAGGTAGTTCAATCTTCCAAAGGAGCTGCCGATTCAGTTCTACACAGCAGTCATTGGGGCTGTTCTCAGCTTATCCGTAACAGTGTGGTTCAGATCTGTGACTAAACATGTCAAAATGAGCCTTCAACAACTAGTCAGTTCTGACCACCTTACAGGGCCCTGTACTATTCTAGGGTCATGAAACAGGCTGGGAAAATCATCAACAAACCCTCACATCCAGATCACAACCTTTTTGAACTTCTATTATCAGTCAGGCATTATAGATTAATATACACCAAAACAAGCAGATATAACAACTTTTCTCTCCACCGGCCATCAAGCTCACAAACAGTTATTCAGCTTAATTTGGCTACGCACCCCCACCCCTCAGGGTCTTGCAATACTGTTTACATATTGTTAATACTTGTTTTTCAGTGTTTATTTTAGCATTTTATTATACTGAGTTGCACTTTGCATGCACATATTACATATTTATATATAATTTTTTTTTATCTCCGGTGCTTAACAGTTTTGTGTATGTCAATTATAACTTATACTTGGAGAGCCACCAAAACCAGAGTCAAATTCCTTGTATGTGTACAAATACTATGCCAATAAACATGATTCTGAACTACAAGCACTATGTCTGGTGAAGACCAGGAGCTGCTCATCAATTGCCTAATACCATCTTTAGGCTAAAGCATGTTGCTTAAAGCATCATGCTACTGGGCCTCTTATCAACAGAAGAAACAGGGAGATTAGCCAGAATTGACGGATGGATGAATGCTGCCAAGAGAGGTCAGAGTGCACGCAAACTCCGATTCTGCGCGTTTTGGGCATGACCTGCATCATAGAAGGTCAGAAGACCGGGACTCTGTGACGTCTAAGAAAGAGGAGGAACAGGTGTGGGAAGAGAAGGCAGTGACACTAAGTTGTTATTCTTTATTCATTTCTACCCACTGTCTTATTAGGTAACTCACTGAACAACTAAACTAATGGCAAGACCTGACAAAGATATGAAATTAACGGTAAAGAAGAATTTTCAAGTTTCTCACTGGTATTGGTCAATATCAAAAACTTCTTCCCAGAAAGCAAAAGCAGTAAATCCTCACAAAACATTGCTTAAATCAGAATGTTTAAGGCCTCAATCATGACGCTAGGAGAGAAGAGAGTGGGGAAAAAAAATCCAAAAGGATCAGAGCCATTTAGATTTTTCACTCCATCTATCGTAAGAAAACTAGAAATGTGGCAATTTCAATCCACAAACCAATCCCATTCATAGAAACAGATATAGCCTCAAATCCTAAAGAGACATATGTCGTGGTGGTGGGGAATTTGCTCCATTTTGAATGCATTTTGGTTAACATCTGTATAAAATGTACTCTCATTAGATCCCTATATGAACACTCGTAAAAAAAAAAAACGGTAATATTTGGAGACTTTAATTGCACCTTAAATCCAGTTTTAGACAGGGTTTCAGCAACTGTGACCATAACATCCGAAACTGCAAAGACAATTAGTTTATTATGGATCACAATCTCTCTCATCCAAGGAGATTTCTATCAAAATTCAACAGAATACTACATTTCTCCTCCTCATCAGTACACTGTTAAAATTGATTGTATTGATAGTTTATAGTATATAGTTTATCAACCTCCAACATAAACCTTTAAATACAATGGTTATGGCCATCTCTGACTACGCTTGTCTAATTCAGGAAATTACATCATTATGCCCTGTCAGGTTTCAGTTTACAACTGGAGTCTTAACCCATTATTACTAGTTAATAATATATTTTCAAAAGGAATATCATTCTGAATCATTAAGGTTTTTGCTAAAGTTTTAAAGCTGAATGCTCCTCTTGACTCTAACCTTCTCTATCCCTGCTTTTGACCTGCACCAGGTTAAGGAACTTTGTACCCTTGGTGGCTAGACTCAAAAATAAAACAATTCTTTCTTTAAGAAACTGGACTACTCACGAGCACTTAAAGGAAAACTTCAGGAGCGATAAACACTTTCACATCAATATGAGAGTTTGTTCTGCCACTAACTGCGTCTGTTCTGTCCTTACCTCCAAGGGGCAAAGCCTAGAAGACACTAACCACAACAACAGGCTATTCACAGAAAGTGTATGCTGACTCTTAATCTCTAGCTAAGGCAACCTTTAACCAAGGATAACTACGGAAACAGCTTTTTTTTCCCCCCTTTGTCTTATTGAATTCTACAATGAAAAGAAAATTTAGCTTACCTAGAGGTACCCCAACCCCTTAACTATTGCACGACTAGATACTCACAGCAGTATGCAACCTATGGAAAACACTGAGTATTGCTAGAAACTTCTAGATTAATAATATACTTTCATCTTTTGAAAAACAACATCCAAATTTAGTCTTCCAGCCATATACTTTTTTCATGCTAAAATTTGAAGTTTTCTTAAAAGTAACCTGCCCAGCTTCCTACACCTTTCACTCATATGTATTCATGAAGAAATATACTAATTAGTCTGGATGACGATTCAGATGTCTATAAAGTACATAAAAATATTTCAAGGAATTTACTGTAATAATCCTGAAACAAGGGGAAAGAGATTTCTCAATTAAAAACTTCTATGAATAGATTAGTTTGCTTCTTTTTCAGAACACATTCTAGTTTATTATGCATCAAGAACACTATAATTCAACTAAAACATCTCATTAAATCACATCTCCTTTAAAACCGTCTAAAAATGTACCAAAAAAATCCCCTCTATCCCTAAGCCATGCGTTTTGGGAATGCCCTACACTTAAATCATTTTAAGCAGTTTTTTTTTGCGCTTTTTTCTTGGACAGCACTGTATTTAAAATCACTCCTGATGCATTAACAGCAGTATCTGGAGTCTACTACATGGATTCAAAGTGCATTAAAGAGAAATATCCTATACCACACTACTATCTTATTTTGCTCAACTGAAAGATCCAAATCCGCATTTTATAATTCAGTGGGAAAGTTATATACTATATTTCAAATACGAAAATATAATCTGAAATACTTTTATGAGGATCTGCTCACAACATTGCAAGAACTCATTAACATAATTCTAAAATAAATATTTTGGGCTTGTAACTAACTTTCATATTCTACTTACTTGTTTTATAATACAGTATTTAATTATAAAATTTAGATTTTGTTTTGCAAATACAGAGTGATTTTGAAGTATGCAGTTGCATTTACTACATTTTTGATTGTGCTGTATTCAATGTGATTAATTTGCGTTTTCAATGGGGGCAAATCAAGACTGAACTCCTCATCTCACTCCAAACGGCTTCTTGTTTTTCACTGACAAGAGAGAACATCATCCCATTTCAAACATAGCAAGTAAAGCAAGTAGTACATTCCAACATGCATCTTTTCAAACCATGCTTGTGTTTGCATGTTACCTGACTGAATATTATTCTATATAAGCAGTTTTAGAATGTACATACTAGTTTTATTAAAGGTCTATTGCTGACAAGACAATTGTTACTATGCAAGTTGAAGGTCATGATCCATTCAATACAGTCATTGCACTGTTGAGCAGAATAAACTCAGCAGAGTTGATATCTTTTATACAGTAATGCCACTGCATGTGTTGCACACAACCATGCTTGTAGTGAAAGCAACATAAAACTTTAATCATGCTCATTATCTATCTGAATTGATGAGGTCACTCATCAAGCAGTCAAATATTTTGGCTGTACCCGATAGTCATAAATTGTTTCTGGACTATAACAAATCAGCTAGTGTAATTCAGAAATAGTGTTTATAAAACAAAATAGTTTAAATAGCTTTATGTAAAATGCTATAGTGGCAAAAAGCATATCTGATGGGGCACTACTGTTAGGGTTTCTAAATTCATCTGCTATAATTTACTGTAACGACGATCATGTAAACACTTCAAATTATAAATGATGGCTATTGTTTCAAGTGAAAAAAATTAACAAGCTACAGTACTTTCTAATTCTAATTCATTTCTAGTTAATTTGAGAACATTCAAAAATTACCCATCATTATCTATAAATTCTCAAAATTAAAAAAATATATATATATATATATTATATTATACTATAGAGATCTTTTTTATTATGTAATCACCATTAATGAACCAAATCTAACTAATAGTTCAAATGGTTGAACTATATGCAAGAATGAAAAACTACTGGGGCAATTACATAATTGTGAAAATAAAGCGCATCCGATGTACATTCTCCTAGAGTGGAATATGTAATATACTTTTTCCTAAATTCTTTGCAGCCCTTTGAATAACTCAATACCAAGCATCATGTTATCAATTAAAAGGTTATCAGCTAATTTGATTAAATTGTCAGTTCTTGCATCTTAAAATATTAGGCTCCTCATGCTATGTCCTTTAAAGTTAATGGGCACCTCCTTCATACATATGCAGGTATTTTACTAAAGAATACAGTACTTCATTCTAAAGAATATCTAGGTTATATAAGCAGAATAAGCTTCATGCTACAGTTGTATATTGTGAGCTATGCAATTTAAATGTTTGCAGAAGGTACACTACATGCTTAAATACCGCATTCAAGAATCTAATGGATCCTAATGCGGTGTTAACTGGTGGCATTAGAAGGAGCTGGAGAAGGACAACCATAACATATAGCTTCCTCTGGGACCAGCGGTCTTAGAGTACTTGTGTAAAGCTATATACTTTGGGGGACTATCTATAGTTTAAGAAAACAGCATACAAATAGTTTCAAGGGGAGAGGGGTTAAGGTACATTGTACTGCCAACATTTAAGATGGCCCCCCTACTCCAACACCACCCAACTAATGACAACTTCTTGCAAAAAGTCTTACCATTAATATCAGTTCTTCCATCTATCCCCATCCTTCAACAACTGTACAGTTACCGGTTTTATTAAACTTTAAACCCAGGTTCAACTGCACGAGTGACCGTTTATAACTTGTCTTCTTCCTACTTGTAATGCTGCATTCTGCT
Organism: Polypterus senegalus; assembly: GCF_016835505.1. Taxonomy (NCBI): domain Eukaryota; kingdom Metazoa; phylum Chordata; class Cladistia; order Polypteriformes; family Polypteridae; genus Polypterus; species Polypterus senegalus. The sequence goes on from NC_053162.1 coordinate 158,123,793, forward strand.
TCAAGCTCCTTTTTGATCACCTTTTTTAAAATTTTTAATATAGGAATAATACAAACATGCATAGCAAGTGAATATTCACATCACTGTGACAAATCATCAACGACTATCCCTCAATCTCTACATGTGTGATTAAATAACTACAAAACAATAACCTGAAATATTTCATTTCTAAGAAGGATTCATGTGGGAGAGTATACTGTAGTTGCATTTCTTTAATGTAATTTTTGACATAAGCACCCGATTTTACTGTGTGCAGGAACTGCAACTGTGAGACAGAGTTCAACTCTATAATTATATAAAGACAGAAAATTAAAACCATGCAGACTCTCCTAGTCCAAAGACTCTTTAGTAGTCATATAAGCTTAGAAACCTGCATGCATTTTTAAAAATTCCATTTAATTTACAGTCTCATTTTCTCAAGGTTATAAGTTTTAGACAATTAAAAAAACATTGGCACCAATTGTGTAATGTTCACTCCAAAACACTGCACAGAACTGTTAATATACCTGGGCTTCTTAGCAGGAGTATCTAGATCTTCAGAAGAAAGTCGCTTCTCACCCTTTACGTTCAGTGCCGAGGCCATCCAGCTTCTGAAAGAAGCAATGGGATAAAAGAAGGCTAAACTTAATACTTTATGCCTGTTGTGTCTTAACTTCATTGCATTCAAAGGCAATTTAATAGGAAAAGGACCGTAGAAGAAAATTTATGAAAGAGGATAAAAAGATTAATGAAAACTCCACATATAGAAATAATGTTCAACGGAGATCTGTTGAATTTAAACACCTACTACCCAAAGATGTAGACCACTGAACTCGCATTCTATGAAAAGATTCAAATGAGGACAGACCATTTTAAAAGTGGAATTATTTTTTTTTTCTCAGGACATACAAGGTTTCTTTTAAAAACCAACAGCAGCAAAAACTAGTTATTTTGGTCTAGCAAACATGTTGCAAATAGAGATTATATTGTTAGTAACAATGCAGCTGTATAATACATGGGCTTAACCAGAAAAAGCCATGTCAAAACCCTGCTGGTTAGTACTCAGATTTGATGCCAGGTTCTGTAAATCCACCATTCAAATTCAGTAAAATGTAAAACACACATCAATATATGTGGCTCAAAAATCAGATAAAAATTAACTAGAAAATCATAACAGAAAATGTACAGTTTATCCTGAATTGGAAAGCAGGTGTACTCTGAAAGAAATGGTCACATAGAGAATGTGCAGGCTCTGAACAGATGGAGACAATGCAAAGTATTTGAACCCAAGATACTGAATTCATAAGGCAGCAGCACTAATTTATGGCACAAACTCAAGCCAGAAAACAATTACATTTTACAATGTATATGAAAGATTAAACCGATCATTAACTAAAAGCAAAAATGACCATGATTCCACCCACCCCCAAACAATCCTAATTTATTAGCAAGATACAATTCCAATATATTCATTTCCCATTATATTTGTCACTCCTAACCATATACTTTAATATGAAAAGCATTCTTGAGTTTTTATATTTTTATTAAATGGAATTCTTTCTCAATTTCAAATAATGTTTTCAAAGAATAAAAAAGACCTTCATTCTTACTGCAGGAATATTACAAGAACAGAAAAACCTGGCCACTACTGCAGTTAATGGATTCCTGATATCTCTGACCATAATTCTTCATTCCTGTTTACATTTAATTGAATGCCTTAAAATTCACACTATGCATTTTAACATGTTGTACAGTATTTTGTTTTTAATTGATTCTTCTGTGTTTATTATACTGACTTTGGATTGTAGTGTTATTTCCTCTTCTTTCTTCCTGTCTATATAGTCTGCTATTCACTTACAACTTCACATTCACTAACCAAGACTCTTCTGATTACTTCCGTTAACTTTACCATATAAAGAAATGCCTTATTTTTCGTTGTTTGAATGGTACTTTGGTTTGCATATTTGGTTGTTTTGTGTTGATGTGCCGCGAAGGATACAACACAATACGAAACTCAAAATATGAGGGAAATGGCAGAAACTACAAAAGGGAAAAAGATGGGTAAACTTTTTACTTAATGGCGATGTCAATTTAAATTCTATTAAATGACATTTTACAAGAGAAAACTTGAGTTAACTGGAAAAAATGAGCCATGTACTCCGTAGAAATATTAGGCACCAGTGTTTTACGGATTTCTATAAATGTGAAAGTGTTGCTAGTAGTTACTGCCTAACGACTTATTAAAATCTCAACTAAGCCAATAACCTTAAAATAACCAAAGAGGCTTACATTTCCTTACTGAATCCAAATTGTACCGGTTGCTTATTCATTTCCGCCGATAAGAAGCCTAAAGTTCTGGGGAGCTCTTGCACCCCCTCTTGAACCAGAAACTTTTGAAGTGTGTCGAGTGCGACAACAGCCTGGGACGGGGTCACGGGGGCGACGTCGGAAAGCTCTGGACTCGAGTTTTTCCGATGTCTGTCCTCCTCTTCTCCTGTAGTCTCATCATCATCATCCCGTTTGATCAGCACGGACATGACGAGGTCACTGTCGCTGGTCTCCTCTGACATACTTAGAAAGCTGTCCACAGCTAAGTCATCTTGGGAATGTGGCCAAATTACCTGCGCGCTAAGTGGCGCAGTTGCCTCAGTCGTCTCGCTTTGGGTAGAGCCTTCTTCGCCCTTGATAAAGCCACAGTGCTTAAAGCAGCTGGCGATCTTGTTGGGCGGCACGAGGCTCCACGCTTCATGTAAAAGGTTCAGAACTACAGGCAAATCGAGACTGAACTCCGGGTGGTAGTCCGCGGCGCTCAGGAGTCGGCTCTCCAGTAAATAGCGGTAATGCATCGTGAAATCCTTGATGACACCGTCCATTGGCTGCATGCGGGACGTCGTGTTGGGAGGCAACATCTGCAGGCGAACTGACTGCAGTCCCGGAATCTTCGCCGGGTGTACAGAGCAACTGTTAACGATCAGGAGCACTTTACGTCCTTGGCACGTCATGTCGCGGTCCAAGTCGCGTACATACTCGCGGAAGATGGAGCTGACCATCCTTGCATTTTTGTTTTCGGTGTATTTCACAGGGAGCGACTCATCCCCTCGCATACATCGCGGGTGCGGCGATCCACCAATAACTAAAAGCTTCCTTTTATCTGATCCGTCCATGTTCGCCGCGACAAGGATGGTGAGTCCGTCCTTATCGCGTTTTACATCTGCTCCCGGTTCACCAAGAAAATGCAGCATCTTCCCGGGCAGCATCTTCCACAACAGGCCGGTCTCATCTGCACTATAAATGTCAGCTGGAGAGTACTCCTGTTGGATATTGACTAGTGTGCTGGCTTTCCACTGCTTGATTTCATCATCGAGTGCAGCATTTCCCCCAAAGCCGGGTGGCCTAGACGAAATTTCGTACCGGGATTTAAAGCGATCAATCCACGCGTCGTTGCACTTAAAGTTCTCGATCCCTAGGTGACGGGCAAACTGCTTGGCCTTGGCCAGCAAAACCGCTCCACTCACTGGGACGTTTTTAATTCGCATATTGTGCCACCATTGCAGCAGGCACTCCTCTACCCTGTACTGGACGGAAAATCGCATTCGTTTTCTCCCCAAACTGAAGTTTGCAGATGATACTGCACCGAGGATCTTCTCCTTCTGGTTGAGCCACGTAGTCACCGTGCTTCGGGGCACTCCAAATTTATCGACAACGGCTTTAGCAGACACTTTCTTTTCAATTATATCACGTATGACCTGTGCCTTGAAGCCAATCGATCGAGAGTAGTTTTTACGTTTTTCGCTCATTTCTAGTAAAGACCAGAAATGTAAACCGACACAGAAAATGAATGGATAAGCAACGGAGGCAAGAGTCCGTATTTTGACGACTACTACCGGTCACCTGACAGGAAAAAAACGACAGGCTGCCCAATAGAAATCCACAAAAACTGTGGCTTGGGTGTAGTAAACAGCATTGTCAGGCAGTTGCATTTTGTGATCAACTTATTATTGTATTTTTTTCAGTGATCAAATGATACATTTCTGTGGAAAACTAGTATTTCAAAGAAAAAAAAGATATGTCCACTCCAGTTCCAGACGACACTGCTACTGTTTCAAATGACGTTGCGATCTTACAGCCAGGGTGATTCTCGCTAATAAAAACAGCAACCTTGGAGTTTACAGAGTTTATATATTTTCGACTATCGTCCCCGTTTTCAAGGAAAATCGTGTGATATCAACAGCTTCGGAAGCTAAGTGTCACGCGGGGAACCTTCAAGTAAAATACTGATTACAATACATCTGTGAAAAGCCTGCAGCAAAATGGTATACAGTGGGGGCTGCGTGGACTCGTAAACAAAATTCTATATATGTATAAAACATTTAGTTATGTGGCCGTATCCAAGTTTCGCATTTTCAAAAACTGGTAAGAGAGACGTTTTAAAACGTTTATTACCCTTTTCATCCCTAATACAATATATGGCAATAACTTACTGTATAATGCGTTTATATGGGTCCTTGATGAACAGTTTATGCATCTGGTCAGTGTTACTGAATAAATACTACCATAGAGCCAACGACATTTCTACGTTGTGCGCAGTATATGCTAACCTATTTCCCCTAATTCTAACCAAATTCTACCTAGGATATAACAAAGGTTATAAATTTGTTAATCTCAGGTAATTGTACTGCTTGAAGTCTACATTGTATTGCTCTCAGAGATGGGAGTAGATTCACACCTGGTGGCATGGGTCGTGGACTATTTTACAGACAGACCTCAGTATGTGCGTCTCGGGAACTGCAGGTCTGACATTGTGGTCAGCAACACAGGAGCGCCGCAAGGGACTGTACTTTCTCCAGTCCTGTTCAGCCTATATACATCAGACTTCCAATATAATTCGGAGTCACTGATGACACTGCTATTGTGGGTTGCATCAGGAGTGGGCAGGAGGAGGAGTATAGGAAGCTAATCAAAGACTTTGTTAAATGGTGCGACTCAAACCACTTACACCTAAACACCAGCAAGACCAAGCAACTGTTAGTGGATTTTAGGAGGCCCAGGCCCCTCATGGACCCTGTGATCATCAGAGGTGACCGTGTGCAGAGGGTGCAGACCTATAAATATCTGGGAGTGCAGCTGGATGATAAATTGGACTGGACTACCAATACTGATGCTCTGTGTAAGAAAGGTCAAAGCCGACGATACTTCCTTAGAAGGTTGGCGTCCTTCAACATCTGCAATAAGATGCTGCAGATGTTCTACCAGACGGTTGTGGCGAGTGCCCTCTTCTACGCGGTGGTGTGCTGGGGAGGCAGCATAAAGACGAAGGACGCCTCACACCTGCACAAACTTGTTAGGAAGGCAGGCTCTATTGTAGGAATGAAGCTGGACAGTTTAACATCGGTGGCAGAGCGACGGGCATTAAGCAAGCTCCTGTCAATCATGGAGAATTCACTGCATCCACTGAACAGTGTCATCTCCAGGCAGAGGAGTATCTTCAGTGACAGACTGGTGTCACTGTCCTGCTCCACTGACAGAGTGAGGAGATTGTTCCTCCCCCACACTATGTGACTCTTCAATTCCACCCGGGGGGCAAGCACTAACATTATTCAAAGTTACTGTCTGTTTTTTCATGCATTTTTATTACTCTTTAACTTAATATTGTTTTTTTTTTTTGTATCAGTATACTGCTACTGGATTATGTGAATTTCCCCTTGGGATTAATAAAGTATCTATCTATTGACCCAAATAATAATATCTCTTATTTGTTGTATTTATGGTAATATTAATAATAATTATATGGAAATGCTTTCTGTCAACTGTCTAGTAGGAAGACTCTATACAACTTCAGTTTCTGTTGTTTTACCTCACACAAATGTAATCTTTAATTTTGTTAGAAATATTTCTTGCTGCCCACCACTCTTCACCCCACTTGGTTCTCAAGTCTCCACAATGGTTAGTTTGTTTCCTAAATTAATTCTCAATTGATATTAGCATCACACTTTGCAAATAAATTTGAACATTCAGATGTTGAAACTGTAGCTTCTACCCAGAAAATTCACACAATTATTATTACTTATTATTTGGCTGACACCTTTATCCAAGGCAATTTAAAATCTTTGAGATTACAATGGTTGAATTTTTTTTTGTTTTTCCAATTGTAGCACAGGCAGGGGAAGTGACTTGCTTATAGTCACACAGTGTCAGTAGCGCAATTTGGCCCCACAGCCTCAGGACTTGAAGTTCAAAGCACTCACCACTATGCCATGCATAATAAATCAGGATTATTAATTAAAAATAAAGTGCTTCCAATTCCAAGTAGACTTACATTATATCAAGAATTGCTAGAACCAGTACGTGCATGAGAAAATTATGAAAAATTGTCTTGCATGTGATCATTCACAGTGATTATTCTCAGTCAGCTTAGGTTAGGAACAGGCACTGATACAGTGCATTGCTGCACCCACCATATGACAAGCCAACTCAGGATCCCAGATTATGACCCAAGTGCAGCCATGCAACGGGTGACACCTCAGCACCACACTAGTTCAGATGGAATGGAACAGTCTTGGGGACAATTAAGAAAACCCATATTATATACTGTATATTCACATTTCAACACAATATTATTGTTTGCTAACATTGTATTAAATGGTTAAGGCGAATTTGATAGTTCCATCTCCAAAACAATTATTCATAATGTTAACATGACAACTTTCTAATTTATAAGGCAGTTCTTGGTAAAAACTGGCTAAATGATTACATGCACATAAATGCAACAATCTGCCAAAGAGCAGCACAAATAAGGAAAGATATAATCATAACCTGTAGCACAACCATTGCATTTGTCATGTGGTCATCTTTACCCTGACATGAAATCTGCATCTATACAACCCTGAAAAGGAATCTCAGCAATATTAGAACCATATTATGAAGGAAGGAGTATAATGCAAGGCCAACTCATGTACACAGACTCACTCAGACAGGGCCAGTTTAGAGTCATCAATTAAAGTAATGTGTATTCATTTGGTAATATGGGAGGAAGACAGCTATGGAGAGTGGATACACTCTACACAGATAACGACTGGGCTTGGGATTTGAAGCATGCTAATTACAACTGTGAAAAAGGGGTCTTCATTGTAACTGCACAAAATTACTGCAAAAAAGTCACGTGTTCTAGGAGACTTACATCTATCCATACATAAGGATCCATACATAATTAAAAAAGGAAAACACTCAAGCTTGCATAAACTCAAGCAAGGGTAAAGCAATGGTCTAAATTCCATATTGCTCCTCTAAACTTATAGGCTTAACAGTTGAATTGAGTCTTTTTTCAGTACAGTACACCAATACAGACAATCACAGGAAAGCTTAGGACTATGACCCCTTAGTAACTAAATACCACACTTTGATTCTGATTTTTAACATGAAAAATACCCAGAACCATGACAACTTTGTTGTCAGGACACACAAGCTTCTGGTTAAGTTACTGTTAGTAAATTATTGTGGGGGAAAAAGGCTAACCTGATAGAGTGACAGAGAGGTTTAGAGCATGCACTGATACAGCGTTTTGAATCCTGTAAATACCAGAAGTGACTCCACTCTGTAGCGCCCTTGAGCAAGGCTGCAATTGCTCCATCCAGGGTATGACGTTAACTTAACCAGACAGCCTGCATAAAAATCCCAGAGAATTATCCCTTAAAATGAAATATTGGAACTCACTCTTGGAGCCATATCTGCACAAGGTGCTTTTGTCTGACAGCACCTTGTAAATGGGGGCCACTTGCAGCCCACTCAGGTTCACCAAAAAAGGCCACAAGTGGCTACCACATGGGCTTACCCACACTAGCATATTAGTCAGACAGACAGGAGGACAGACATATGCAGGACAAATTTAAAGACAAACTTTGCTAATGAAAAATGGCTCTATAAAGAGAGCACTACTCTCCCATATCCTTGCTTTCCCCTTCAAAATTTAGTAAGAACATTGTTTAGAGTTCAGAAAATTGCTCAGGGTAAAAGTCACTTAAGAGTCTCCTTTCATTGAAATTCCAGTTTTCCACTGCAAGATCACCCTGACAGTACCAAAGTACACAATTATAAAACACTAGTCACTAGATGATACCAGGTTTTCTACAAGTTATTTAACCAATGGCAACTGAATCTAATTCACTGTTATTTGCACCAAATTTATAATCATCTCCACCTTACGCTAATTACTGAAACGTTCAATTTTTGAATTCCAAGCAATCAAGTAGCCACAATTTGAGTTAGAAGCACTGATTAAATGCACTTAAGCATGGTATGGTTTTTAAAAAAAAAAAAAAAAAAAAAGTAAAAGAAAAAAATAGCACATTACTTGGGATGTTTGGGAATGAGATGATTTGTTAGAACAAAAATTTGACTTAGAATGAAAAGCATACGAAATCTATTACACAAATTCCAATTTATAATTCTGTGCTAAAAAGAAAAAAAAAAAGTTAATGAAACTATTAAAATATGGCCTGACTGTGAATTTTACAGACTTCTCCGTCTCTTCTACCCAATCTTTAGAGGCCACTTCAGTTTCAATCAACTCCTTTCCTGCTGGATGACTTTAACCAATACCTACCAACAGAGCCACTGCTGTAAACATACAACATTTTTGGTCATATAGAGCCCATGCTGATTAAAAAGTTGACAGTCATACAAAATAACCATTTCAGTTATTCTGTCCTAGTGCTGTTTTACATCCATCAATTTGCTTTGTAATAAAATAATTAATCATATTCTACCAAATAAAGTGAAATACCTAGTAAAAACAAAGCAAGGCTTTGCAATAAATCACAACATTTTGAAACAAAACTTGTAATAAATTTGTATTTCTAGTTATGTTTTTTTCTCACGGATTAGCAAGCACCTTCAAAAAAGCAGCTTAACTGAATTTGCCTATATACAGTACACTGACACTCTAGTACACATGCATAAACCAGATTGACTCATCCGAGGTTAGGATGGGTCTATGGGCTAGATATGTTGTGAACAACAAGTGGCCATGTATCAAACTATCATCATATTCTCCCAGGACAAAAATCATTGTTTGACTTTCACAGGGTTTCACTGTAGATAGCCATCAATGCAGCTATATGGTAGGCTTACCTAAAATAAAATATCTAGAATCTGGGAGTAGAATGTGTTTTTCTCTTCTCATTCAAGTTCTTCAAGAACCCAATTATTATTTAAACAAAACATGTTTATTATATACTTGTACATACAACATGGCGTGTAACATATTAGCAAAGCTCTCTCTCTCTCCACATAGATCCTGGGGACCATGTTCCACTCTTAGTCCTATAATCATCTGTGTGGAGTTTGTGTGTCCTCTACACACATGTATGGTTTTCCTCCTAAATGCCAAATACATGAATGGTAAAATGACTGGCATATTTAGACCTGCCCAGTAAGTTTAACAATAAGTGTGTGTGTGTGACAGTGTCCTGCGGTGGACAGTTGTCCCATACAGAGCTGGTTCCATGCTGGCTGGACACGTTGCCAACCGACACCCCCACCCCTCTATGAAGAGATATAGGGATAACTATGTCAATTCCATCTATCCATCCATCATCCAACCTGCTATATCCTAAATACAGGGTCACGGGGGTCCGCTGCAGCCAATCCCAGCCAACACAGGGTGCAAGGCAGGAAACAAATCCCAGGCAGGACGCCAGCACACACTCAGGGCACACACACACACACACCAAGCACAAACTAGGGACAATTTAGAATCGCCAATGCACCTAACCTGCATGTCTTTGGACTGTGGGAGGAAACCCACGCAGACACGGGGAGAACATGCAAACTCCACGCAGGGAGGACCTGGGAAGCGAGCCCGGATCTCCTAACTGTGAGGCACAGCGCTACCACTGCGCCACCATCCCGCCCACTATGTTAATTATCAACTTAATTGATTTAGTACTTTGCTTTCAACTTATGCTACTATCTAAATGTTTCATAATAATCAATAATTTAAGGTTAACAATATCCATTATAATAACTCATAAAAATTATGAGTCTATACACTAAAGAAATATCCATCTCTGATCCTCTGTGACCAGATTTTGTTTGCCTTGTTTAGGAGAGTCATTTTCTTAGCTTCTATAGACAAAGGATCATGGTTAGTCTATAAAGTGTTAAACAGCTGCCAAATCTACATTTTCTTTTTTACAATGATGATTTAGGTGAAAAAAACATTTTCTTATGTTTTTAGCAAACTGCAATAAATTTGAATAGATTTAAAATGTTGAGCACTGCAAAGTAACAACTGTATGAGTAAATATTATGGCATACTAGCAAATGTAAAATGGTTGCAGAAAAACAGGACAACAGATATATACGGCAGCATTTGTTTTTACCACATATTTTAATACTTGGGAGATTTAAATCTAGGCTCTATGTCATATAAAAATCGACAAACTACAACATTAATCCAACAACCTTAAAAACGCTGCCTTTGTTTCTGTGATGTTTGAAAATTCCTGCCAGAAAAGCTCAATATAACAGCAGCTGTAACTTGTGTGTGTTTTTGTTAAATAGCATTTGATAAGGTCTTTTAAGTGCCCAATATTAAAGTACAATCTTTTCAGTCAAAAATCAATGCCTGCATTTAAAATGTGCAAATTACAAATTAAAGCTCCTGCAGCGATCAAACCAGGTCTCTTTCTATGTGGGACCCCCAAGTAACTACAGTATGTCACTTTAAAATAAATAACTCTCTCAGCCTATTCTATCTTGGCAGAAGAGAACACTTTGCAGTTTGATTTATTGCTCTTTGTTACCACCGGTTTGGTGGGGAACAGACAGCTCTGTCAACAAAAGTCAGCTTAAACCAGCAAAGCTTTCTTAGGTTTTATGACTACAACACCGCTCAACAGCCATTAAGAGGTAGATGAGAACAAAAAAAGGGGGCATTGCAAAAAAATAGTACAATACTCAACAAGGGATGACTATGGATGGTTATTTTTATGATAAAGATTGACTAAGCTTAAAAATAAAAAAAACACACTTGGGTTTAATTGAGAAGATTTGATTATAGATCTTTCTGACTTTCTAAAGACTTTTTATCGACACTTTCAACTTATCTGTGATCTTTTTAACCAAAAATGTATCTGAACTTAAGATAAAATGGTTGGAACTATTTTTCCATATATTAGAAATGTATCAAACAATCAGTCATCAATTTATACAATGAGAATTGAAACATTCATTATTTTTTCATTGTTAACCTATATTAGTATGCAGGCGCTGTTTCCTTAAAATAAGAACTACACTAAAATATACACTAGACAGATTTAATAATTAATAATTAAGTGCACTTATAACTGGCAATATGTTGGCAAAAAGTTTGGCTTGCTGCTTCTAAGTTCAATTCACAGCTTGGTCAACATTGGCCAAGTCTCTGTATAAGCAAGGGGTCTCAAAGTATTCTGGTTTCCTCCCACAGTCATGCATGATAGATTGACTAACAATTATAAATCAGGCCAATATGAGCAAACTTGAATATACCCATGAATCTGTCTTGTGAAAGGATAGTACATTCAGAACTTTGACGTCTATACTCAGAAACCTTTAAAAGAATCATATACATTATAGAAAAGTCTCAGTATCTGTATGATGCCTTTGCAGGCACCCACAACAACTCAACATATTTCATATCAACAAAACCAAAAAAGATCAGATCACCTTGGGAAAAATGTGACAGAGAGGCAACATATTTGTATGGTTCATAAACACAACAAAACAGTTGAAGGTTAAACTGTTCTACAGGAGCTTAAAAAGTGTCTGTATTGATATTACAATTCTATGCAGACATTCCTGCCCCTTCAAGTATACAAAATCCCAGAAACAAAAAAAAAAAAAAAAAGTTTTTCAAATGCAATGTACAAACATAGGTAGCACACAAGTACAGTGATCAGGACTGCTTCCTCAATGTTCAAGCACCCTGGGAGCAAATACTGCACACAGTTGATGTATGTGTGGCATTTCCATGTTCTAATTATTATGTCTGTGTGGATTTACCTGTCACATCCTCAAAAATGTGCATTTCATGAAATGTGGCAGTGTGGGTGTATAAAGGTGGCCTACTGTGATGGACTGGAATGTTGTCCAGTTTGGTTCAATGTTCATAGAGACAGAGTATTCCAACAGGTTTAGCTTGTAAGTAAATATCTCTACTGAGTAAACTTTGTGCTAGCGTTACTATATTCTTGGATTCCTCATCCAATTCTAGGTCCTCAAGTTTATATAGCATAAATACACAGGTTAAATGAGGTCAGTAAATTGCCCATGGGTGTGACAATATCAGTCCCCGTCACGTAGAATGCGACTTCGGGCAAAACTCTGCCCTTTTTCAGACTATTAACAAACTAAGCCTTTTGAAAGATAAACATTTTTAAGATAGATTACTTTTTCTTCTTATCTACTTTTTAGTTTGAGTTATTCTACATTAGCATTACCAATGTTTAATACTATATGAGACAATCTGAAATGGATATATATATATATATATATATATATATATAGATATATATATATATATATATATATATAGATATATAGATATATATATATATAGATAGATAGATATATATATATATATAGATAGATATATATATATATATATATATAGATAGATATATATATATATATATATAGATGATAGATATATATATAGATAGATAGATATAGATATATATATATATAGATAGATATATATATATATAGATATATATATATATATAGATATATATATATATATATATATATATATATATATATATATATATAGATAGATATATATATATATATAGATATATAGATATATATATATATATATATATATAGATATATATATATATATATATATATATATATATATATATATATATATATATATATATATATATATATAATAGCGTTTTCTCCGGCAAATAACGACTTTTGTAAATCACCTTGAAAATTGCATTAATAATATTTGAACCATTATTCACTCACAATGAAAAGATACAACACTTTTCTTCCAGCTTCCAATTATCTTAAACATAACCCTGACATCTGTCTCCGACGTTCAACAGTTTGGAAGACCGGTGTTCAGTTACTGTGCCGTTTCTGCGACCGGAGTGTTGAGAAAGCAGGAGAGGATTCATCACTTAGTGCCAACTTACAACAACAAAACTTGTACTTTCAGTTTAACTGCTAAAGCACGACATTCATGACAGCAATAGCTGCTTCAATAATATAAATACAAGCGAAATAATTTTATATAACTATATTAGGCAACCACAGATTTAAAAATTAGCTTATTCTAAAGTATATGTAAGAAAACTAACTTGCCCGGTCGCTTTCACTTACCACTTAAGTCCTACTGAAAAATCCGACGCCTTTGCTCCTTAAAAGTCGTGTGTAACTGTCTAATACGCAGCAGAGATTTTGCCAACGCTTATTTCCACAGAGACTCCAAAGCTCTTCCACTTCCCCTCTAGGATGAAGCCTTTCTGGAGAAAGACTATCATACTACAGCTTTAACTAACACCGGGTGCCTCAGGTACTGCAACTACGGGTAGCCGATTGGAACAATAAACACCAAGAAGCCACAAAAGCGGAACAAAAATGACCACTCAAAACGACTGGGTGAAGCTTGCAAGAGACACATTACGCATGCTCATCACATGTGTTGCGATTGGTCAATGCTTCTACGCAGGTTTGATTTTGCGCGGGTGAATGTCGACGATTCACAAGATAAGAAAGCAGTTACATTTGTATATATTAATACGGTATGTGAAGTTCTTGATTGCAAATATTGGAATATAAACTCTATACTTGCACTCCAACAGTTCTCTTTAATTTAAATGCCCAACTGAACTGGCTATCGATATAGAAACAGTACCTTCGACCAAAGGTCTAAACAAGATTCTTTAACACCCAGTAAGTTCTTGGTTGGCTAAACGTAAAGGACGTGTATAAAACGGGGGATAGGTGTTTACAGCGTAATGTTTTAATATGTAAAACATAAAATTAAATGAATATTCAGTGTACTTTTCACCTGTACAGTGTCCTTAATTATTATATGTACTGTATGTACTGTACCGGGGTTTGGATTATTTTGCTAATTTGCTAAATTAGTTTTTTTAAGTGCTTAATGATTGCAATAATAAATCTAACAATATGGTCAGTTGACAACTGAGGATAGAAAAATAAAAACTCCAGCTGGACAGATGCTAGAGAAAAAAAAATCCAAGGGTTTCAAAGCCCAGTGTCCACCTATACCCAACTGGGCATTCTACCAAACATAAAATGTGCTTAAGTAGTTCCTTATTGTTTTTATAAGTGGATGTTGTTGACAGTTAAGAGTATTCAATATTACTGGAGGCTGAAGAGTACTTTGATCAGGTGGTGGTGATGAAACATACAACAACAGAAAAACAGAAGAGAAAACAGTGAATAGTTAAGGTTAATAATGATTGCAAATGTATATCATATATGATATTGCAATACATATAAAATCTGTCAGAAGTGTCAATAAAAAGCAGCTATATAAAAAGCCAACTGTAAAAACTGTTTTTTTTGGGGGTTTTTTGTAGCTTTTTTTAAAATGTTCTGTTCTATTAGCCTGATGCATCTCTTGTGGTTAGGAATTCCAGGTTTTTGGAGCTTAGCAACAAATGCCTCACCATTTCTTTTATGCTTAGCTTTTGTAATAACAAGCAAACCAAGGATCTCGGGTTATATCTTGGAACTTAAGGGGGCAAGCACTCTGAATTAGAAAAAGGAGCAAGATTATTCAAGATTTGTAATTCCAAATAACACAAGTAACAATGCTAAGACTGATGAGATGTACTCAGATTTTCTTTTACTGGTTTTATATTCTTGATGCTGCATTCTGAACTGTAACCAGTTCATGTTTTTCTTAGATAGTCCAGTTTGGAGGGCATTACTGCAATCTATTTGACTAAAAACAACAGAATCAATTATGTTTTGCAATGTTCCTTAAATGAAAACACACATTCCCAATAATGTCATTTTCTAACCCACTTAATCCAGGCCAGGGTCACTTGGCAAACTACAGCCTACCAAAGGCAAAATAGCATGACAAACTGTTAACTCACATCACATGATTAGGAGGACCTGTGGATACAAACTCAACTGGTGGACATGCACTGCAGCTATGTGTATATAAGAGAAACTCGAAAATTAAATAGCCAGATATCTCCTAAACGAAACAGGTAGTGTGACTTAGTAGATGGTAAACCGCAAGGTTGCCAGTTCAATAACAAACTATCACACTTGATGAGACACTGCACAATTCAGTTGTATTGCTCAAATGTTCAATAAAATAGTGTATGTAAACAATTTACTGTACTGTTACTTGCATAGTGACATGGCATATATTCACTAAGGGAAAGTCCTATATATGCAATTGAATGCTGAACCTGGACTTTCTTTCTACAACATGTTTTTATGAGTTGTGCTGTATCAATGTAATTTCAAAAAATTATAATTTTTAACATATTACCTTTAATGAACTATTATAATTACTTCTGCTACAAATTAAGGAATGTTGATAATGATGGACAAGTGATAAATATATGTTAAAGTATAGTATTTCTTGAGAAAGCTGTGTTAAGCTTCAAAGCAGATCATTCAAATCTTTAACTTCATCTGTACATACATATACAGCTTTATGAAACAGTAGGTACACTCCATACATTTTTTTTTTACCATATATAGACGCATCATGATTTGAACTTCATTTAAACAGTATTTATAGATAAAGGTAATGTAACAAACATCATGTCCCATTTATATTTTGTAGTTTATTGTATAATTTTAAAAAAAAAAACAATTGCTCCTACATATATTACCTTAATTGCTTAAAATTAGAATCAGATGCAAAGGATTAGATCATTAGAGATTAGGTCTTGTAAATAAAAACATCTTTTTTATTTAAGCCTTGGATATTAAGGTTGGTTTGCTCTTCACTGTTGAAGTGTGAGACATCGCCATTGCTAGATCAAAAGAGCCCTTTGTAGCCTTCACAAAGAAGATTAGTGATGCCTGTGGATCTAGTAAGGGTTTTAAAAACACCTCCAAAAACTGGAAATCAACCATTCCACTGTTTAGAAGATCATCTACAAGTGGAGAAGGTTTCAGACAACTGGCCCCAGAAAGTTCAGCCCAAGAGCAGAATGCAAGATTCTGAAAGAAGTCTCTATGAAACCCAGAATTTGGGTAACTCTTGTCACTGTTGACATCCTGCCTTCTATCAATGGTTCAGGCTGGTGGAGGTGGTGTAATGGTGTGGGAAGAGATTTTCTTGGCACATTTTGGGCCAATGTCTATCCCTTTATGACCACAGTGTACCCTTCTTCTGCTGGCTACTTCCAGCAGGATAACGCACCCTATCACAAAGCTCAAATCATCTCAAACTGGTTTCTTGAACATGACAATGAGTTCACTGTACTCAAATGGCCTCCAAAACAGCAACTTTGGGATGTGGTGGAACAGGAGATTCACATCATGGATATGCAGCTGACAAACCCAAAATCCCTCAGGAATGGTTTCAGCACCTTGTTGAATCTATGACACAAAGAACTATGGCAGTTCTGAAGAAGTAGTGTCCAATCTGATACAAGGAATGTGTGCTTAATAAAGTTGGCAGTGAATGTACAACTCCAATATAAACAGATGCTAGAAAAATAACTATAATGGGCCCACAGTCATTAGGGTAAATCCAATCAAAGACTATCTGACCTAGCAGTATGTACTTCATTGGGGTCTTGGCTCATTTCTGAATACATGTTCCGCTTTACAGGTTAAAAGGTGGGAGTTTAGAAAAAGCCAAGATGCCCAGATCAAGTGTATTTGTATACACTATGTTTAACTGTTAATGATTGATGCAGTTAATGCGACTTCTTACAGTTCATTACTTGAATCTGCATTTCTCAGGTTTAAAGGGAGACTAATACTATTCTAGCATCACCAAAGGCATGATGAAATCTAACTATAGACAAAGTGCCAGTTAATCACAAAATATGTACATAAAAATAAAATGGCTATAAGTAAGCTAGGAGCATTTAATATTTTCTCTGCACACATTAAGGATTAGCTATGTTTGGAGTACATATCCTAACTACATATAAATACAAAAATAAAATCTAATTTGAAAAAGAGCTAGAGGAATTAATCATTACATCTGAAAAACTTTTGCACTGACATAATTATATCTGTACTCCCTCTCAAAATATCTGAATTAAGAAAAAGTAACTAGCTACTAAATGTACATGAGCAAATTCTTGAATGTTTAGGATATCTAAAAGGTAATTAAAGAAAGCTACATCCAATTAGCTAACAGACAAAACAACTTCTTTCATATACTCAGAAGAAACACCTACAATTTCCTGTTATTTCCATAACAGATCGCAGCTGCACTTCACTCTAAAAATTAATGAAAATAAACTTCCAATAGGTGACATTCAAAAACAATCATACATTCAGAAATGCTAAATTGGAAATTTTAGTTTAGTATTAATTTGGTATATATATATATATATATATATATATATATATATATATATATATATATATATATATAATTTCAGCAATTCCATATTTCTCATGTAACCTGCTGAAATGTAAACACATGGCAATGGTAGTTAACAGCTGAAATGCAACTGTTATACATTTGCTAAATGAAGCAGAAAAGGTTTACAGACAGTCATGGAGACAGAAAGCTCCTATCCCCCACCAACTCATTTTCCATTTAAATGCTGCTGAAAAGTAAATAATTCTTATCTATTATAAAAAGAACCCTGCATACCTCAGTGTTACTGGGCAACAGCTATTTGTTTTAGGCTCAAGTTTAAGATATTGGAATTTATTTCTCCGAGATATGAAGAGAGAATTGCTGCCGGTTGCATTTGTATGACACAGTCATATGCATGGAGGAAACTCAGGAATCAATCTACAAAATGAAAGCCAACTCTGAATTATACATTTGTATTACTGTAGTAAAGGAAATAAATCATTTTTCCGCATAAGTAAAAGAAAAAAGGTACTTGAATATTTACCATAGTCTATGTGACTTTTAGTACTCACTTGTAATTTTACTAGGGACAGAAAGTGGTGATTGGAGCGGATTCCAATGGGGATGTTGGTTTAGGGAACAGTGGAGACAAGGAGGTGATGGGTAGGTATGGTGTCAAGGAGAGGAATGAAGGTGGTCAGAGGATAGTGGATTTTGCCAAAAGGATGGACACGGCTGTGGTGAATACGAATTTTAAGAAGAGGGAGGAACATAGGGTTACGTACAAGAGTGGCGGAAGATGCACAGAAGTAGTTTACATCCTATGCAGTATAGTTGATCTGAAGGAGATTGAAGACTGCAGAGTGGTGGCAAGGGAAAGTGTAGTTAAGCAGCATAGGATGGTGGTCTGTAGAATAACATTGGAGATCAAGAAGAGGAAGAGAGTGAGGGCAGAGCCAAGGATCAAATGATGGAAGTTGAAAAAGGAAGACTGCAATGTTGAGTTTATGGAGGCGGTGAGACAGGCACTGGGTGGCAGTGAAAAGTTACCAGACAGCTGGGAAACTACAGCAGATGTAGTAAAGGTGACAGCAAGAAGGGTGCTTGGCGTGACATCACAAAAGAGGAAGGAGGAAAAGGAAACCTGGTGGTGGAATGAGGAAATACAGGAGAGTATACAGAGGAAGAGGATGGCAAAGAAGTGGGATAGTCAGAGAGATGCAGAAAGTAGACAAGAGTACAAGGAGATAAGGCGCAAGGTGAAGAGAAGTGGCAAAGGCTAAAGAAAAGGCGTATGATGAGTTGTATGAGAGGTTGGACACGAAGAAGGGGGAAAAGGACCTGTACTGATTGGCTAGTCAGAGGGACAGAGCTGGGAAAGATGTGCAGCAGGTTAGGGTGATAAAGGATAAAGATGGAAACGTACTCACAAGCGAGGAGAGTGTGTTGAGAAGATGGAAAGAGTACTTTGACAAGCTGATGAATGAAGAGAACGAGATTAGAAGAGGTTGATGTTGACATAGTGAAACAGGAAGTGCAACAGATTAGCAAGGAGGAAGTAAGGACAGCTATGAAGAGGATGAAGAATGGAAAAGCCGTTGGTTCAGATGACATACCTATGGAAGCATAGATGTGTTTAGGAGAGATGGCAGTGGACTTTTTAACCAGATTGTTTAATGGAATCTTGAAAAGTGAGAGGATGCCTGAGGAGTGGAGTAGTAGTGTACTGGTGCCGATATTTAAGAATAAGGGGGATGTGCAGGACTGCAGTAACTACAGGGGAATAAAATTGAGGAGCCACAGCATGAAGTTATGGGAAAGAGTTAGTGGAAGCTAGGTTAAGAAGTGAGGTGATGATTAGTGAGCAGCAGTATGGTTTCATGCCAAGAAAGAGTACCACAGATGCAATGTTTGTTGTGAGGATGTTGATGGATTTTAAATACTTGGGATCAACAGTACAGAGTAATGGGGGTTGTGGATGAGAGGTGAAGAAGAGAGTGCTGGCAGGGTGGAAAAAGAGTGTCAGGAGTAATTTGTGACAGACTGGTATCAGGAAGAGTGAAAGGTAAGTTCTACAGGACGGTAGTGAGACCAGCTATGTTATATGGGTTGGAGACGGTGGCACTGACCAGAAAGCAGAAGACAGAGCTGGAGGTAGCAGAGCTAAAGATGCTAAGATTTACACTGAGTGTCACGAGGATGGATAGGATTAGAAATGAGCACATTAGAGGATCAGCTCAAGTTGGACGGTTGGGAGACAAAGTCAGAGAGGCGAGATTGCATTGGTTTGGACATGTGCAGAGGAGAGATGCTGGGTATATTGGGAGAAGGATGATAAGGAAGGGAAGAGGAGAAGGAGGCCTAAGCAAAGGTTTATGGATGTGGTGAGAGAGGACATGCAGGTGGTGGGTGTAACAGAACAAGATGCAGAGGACAGAAAGATATGAAAGAAGATGATCCGCTGTGGCAACCCCTAACGGGAGCAGCCAGAAGAACAAGAAAGCAAGAATGTCAATAACAACTAGAGGTCCATCTTACCTGAAGAGTAAGCACCATCAGATTTTTCTAAACAAAGTGGCAACAATGGCAGGGGCTCGCATATTCCAAGATTTGCATATATTGAGCAAACATTTACTGCTGTACAACAGAAAAGATCTTCAGATTCACTTTTAAACAAATGTTCGATTTTCAAGAGTACCAATGAGGACAGAAGTGCAAAGAGGGATTAACAAGGAATGACACCGTACCAGGAAAGTAAAAGTGACTAACTGCACGAGTCTGGCATTTGGGCGGTTATTCTCTCCTCATATAATGAGCAACCATTCTGGGATAATAAAGCAATCACTGAACCAGACAGACTGAATAAATGGTTTCATTTAATTAATAAACTTTATGGCCTTTTAATTGACTAATGTTGATTAGCTGTGAGTGCTCTGCACTGAAACAAAATAACTATGGGGGATTTTGTCAAGGACGATGATCTGCTTTGTACATATCCAGTGTCAGGACTATAGAGAGAAGTCAGGCAAAATGACACCTTTTATTGGCTAACTAAAACAATTACATCTTGCCTGAAGAAGGGGCCAGAGTTTTCGAAAGCTTGTATATTGTTATCTTTTTAGCTAGCCAATAAAAAGGTGTAATTTTACTCGACATCTCACTACATTCATAATGGCTAACACGGTACAACACCCTAGCACTACAGTGTTAGGACTGAAAGTCAGTGGAGACACACAAGTTCATACAAACAGGTTGCAAAGGGGACAGTCAAAAGACAACTCTTTGTTAACATTTGGCATAAGGAGCTTAAACATGTTTTGTTTTACAGATTGACATCAGGTCTACAGGCCTTGTGGGCAATGTAAAACTTTGACTCTTAATCTATGGCTTCTGTTTATTAGAACAATTCTTTTGACTGCATCAGCAGTCCAAGCAGTCGTGGACAACTTTTGCAATGATGTCTGGTACAAACAAGTCTACAGCAACAACCTTTATCATCAACCTCTGGAATTTGTCAGAACAAAGTTCAAAAGATATGTGTATCTTCATTGTTTTGTCTACAGAATACATTTTTTTAATGCATCAAATTTTGCTCCTATATGAAAACAAGGTAGAATGGCAGATGTGCAGAATCAAACAAATCATTACCATGGACCCTGACAGAATTTGTAAATGGGAAAATTTCTGGCAGGTGGAAAGGAGTGTGAAGTTAATATAAAGCATTACACATTGAAAGTAAACGTGCTGAATTTAATACATAGTGGGAGGACTGAAACTTGAAAGTACACCTTATGAGAAGGGGCTATGAGTAGTCGTATCATCTACATCCAGACAATATAAAGAAGTCTTTAAGAAAGCTAACTGAATGTTAGGTTGTACAGCACAATGCGGAGCAGAAGTCAAGAGGTTATGCTTAAGTTAAAGACTGCGCTGTTGGTCTCCATATTAAAAAAGAAAAAAAAAAGACAGAAGCAGTAAAACTATGAGGTTTAATCTATAATAAAAGATTTAAAGTGTTGAAGCTTTAAAGTGTAAGCATACAGAGAACAATAGTAATATGATTTAAGTGTCCAAAATTATGAAGCAAACAAATTCTGGTAGATCCTAGCTGTTATTTTAAAACTGATTTTTCAAGAAGACATGGACACACATGGAAACCAGCTAAAGGTAAATTTCACACAAACATTTGAAAACTTTTCATTGCAGAGAACCATACAGTAGATACATGGAATAAGTTAACAAATACTGTGGAAGAAACTTTGGGGACATTCAAAATTCAACCCATTATTCTGGAGATAAATTAGGTTAATAGAAATGATAGGCTTTGTTGGCTGTTCTTATCAAAGTTGTTCTTCAAAAGAAAAAAAAAAACTACATCTAGTGGTAATCATGTTCATAATGCATCTACATATATGTAGATTAAACTGTTGGGTCTAGCCATCCGTTTTAATCGTTTTGGGAATGCAAGAAGTAATTTTACCACATAATATATCCAGGCACAAGCCAATGCCAAGAAAATTTATCATTACCATTCATCCTAACATATATATCTTTCAGAAGTAATGGATAATTCTAGTATCCATTTAAAATGCACACAAACAAGGTAAACGTATACAAACAACACAGAAAGATGTTGGGCTAAAAGTATCCTCTGGGTCTCTCAATGCAAGAGGCAACAGCACTAGCAACATGTTGTGCCTACCGTCATCACAGCTTAACAAAAATCATAAGAACATGTGTGACACGAACAAGCAATTGATCCTGACATTATCAAACTCTATTCAATCAATTCAAAGGTTTTTCAAAAGGAGTTGTATATTACATGTGAATTAGCTAAAATAACTTCAAAAGTCTAGTACATCTAGCAACTTCTTCAAACAAATCCTGTGAAAATTGCTCATTTTATTTATCCTTGATGTACTTAAATATTTGAAACTTTATCAAAATATATATATATAAAAAAAAAACAAAAAAAAAAAACACCACAACATATTCCCCATTTCTCTTTTTATTTGACCACTGTAAAACTTTAAAGCCCACAAAAACTGCTGATTTGGTCATAGGCACCGATTGCAGAATTCAAATCATTCACACCAAAAATGGACATTTTTACCCTCTTGTTTGTTCCTGACAATTCCATATAAAAGAACAAAAAACAAAAATCTCTTTCTGCAATTAAAAAGTATAAAAAAAGTTGATTTTTTCTGTATCACAGATGAAGGCTTCAGTGCTAAGTGAGGAGGGCATGATGTATTTGATCAGCTGTCAGCTTTTACGTTCGGGACAGACCACGGTTATCCAGATCTTTCACCTAAAGACAATAATTCATAAATCTATTATTTACCTGAAAAATGTGTTTCTTTGTTTAAAGATCTAAATATCAATGACTACCTATATCTAAACACAGTGAAAAGCAAATGAAACAATAGTAGTGAATCAAGATATAACTATTTAGGTTTAAAGTTTGGTTAGGAATACATTTTCAAATTACTAAAACACTAACAACTTCCTTTGTAACATCACTTATATTTTACTCACCTTCAGACATTTAGAAAGAAATATTTTAATTACTTGTGTATTTATTATTATCTATCACACACACAAACCATTAACAATCCACTGTCTTTCTGCTGTTTAACTTTACCTTGTATATCCTAACCAACCAGTGCTCTGTAGTGTAGGCCTCTTCCAATACATCCAGCTCAAAATCTTTGTTTCCAATTTCAGCATTTCGAACCCTGTCATATCCTGGTGGCCTCTCTGATAAAGAAAATAAGTAAGCATAAACACATTACATGTTTAATATTGCTAATAAAGATGTACGATTAAAAAGTAAAGGTATTAATCAAATAAAAGCTGAATAAAAAAGTTGTGATATAGTAAGGTCACATTTGGCAAACTAAACATTTAAAGTGTGAAATTGATATGATTTACACTTTAGCCAACAGTCTACACTTGGTTTAATAATAAGCAACAACACGTTTTGTTATAATGTTACACAACTGGATGCAAAATGTTTCATGAAAAATATTTCAAATGCAACAACATTTATTTATATAGCATAATTTTACAAACAATATAGCTCAAAGTGCTTTACATGATGAAGAAAGAAAAAACACAAAATTAATAATTAAAATTAGGGAACACTAATTAACACTGTGCCTGAGAAGTCACAAAAATTACCAGTAGCTCATTACAAAAGATTTTATTGGACCTTCTATAAATGCATGGTGCTCTGGACACTAGACTCTGGAAAACAAGGATCTGCCTATTTAAGCGGAGCCTTTCATTTTATGGTAAATGTTCTTTACATATTTCAAAGATATAGTAACACTTTAGTAAATTTTCCAATGTGCCAGGCTAAATAGGCATGGAAATGAATGTTCAGTTAGAGAAAAAAAAACAAAAAATAAAAAACTACGTTACTAATAGATACAACTACTGTACTGATGTAACCATACAAAATGCAACTAAAATAAATATTGGCTTATTTAATATACTCTTGTTGCACACCGTCTACAAACACAATATTTGTGCATTAATGAATGATATTTTTTATTTACCACTGATGCATTACAAATATAAAACCTATTTTTATTTCTTCCTACTGATTTATGCACTAGGCAAATCCTGATTGCTGTGTGGGAGCTGCGCTTAATGGTTAGTTTCTACGACCCAAGGGGCAGAACGTAATGAGTCAGTAATACAATGAAAATGAATGCATAAACAGAGACCCAAGAAGAATGAGTAAATGCTATCATTCCAAGATCACCAGTTAAGAAAATCTGTTTGGGTAGTCGTCCCAATACCTGAATAAACAACACATACTGTATACCTCAGCACTGACGGTCAAAAGCAACTGCATGAAATTAGACCCCCCAGCTCCCAGTTTCAAAGTCTGTAGTTTACAGCACTCACTTACACTTTTGATAAACATCCTAAATTACTCCAACTGCCTGCATTATTTTCTCAACATAAAAAGTAAAATAAACAAGAACATTTTTGCAACATGCTTCAGCAGAAAAAAGAAAAAAAAAATCAGTTACAGTATTTACAAATATTCTTTGCACGTCTAGGATTGAAAGCACTGAAAATGCATGTAACATTATTCATTTTATCCACAAGACACAATTACATTTACTTGCTTGGCAGCTGCTTTTATCCAAAGCGACTTACAAAAGATCACTCGCATCACTAAACGCTTATGATTAGTGCAGAAGTGGTTTAGGCCATTAGGAAAACAAGACACTAAACTACTGTTAAACAAAACTGAAGCATTTCACCAAATACACTACATTATTTAACTATATTAAATACTAATGTATACAATTGCTAGCATTTGAGGGGATGAAACCAAACAGCACAAAGACACACTGAGGAAAAAAAAAAAAAGTTTTAATATCACATTTGAAATGACTGAACACAAAGCAGAACTTGAAATCAGAATGTTTCCTTTGTGATTTATTCACTATTACAAAAATGACTATGTTGGTTTCACATAGTGCACATGCAAAGAATGTTTTCCTTTAGAAGTAAATTTATATTGAGTTTAAACAAAAAAAAAAAAGCTCTACTTACTGGCTTCTGTATAAACCTGCCCAAACCGGTAGTAGCACATCTTGTACATAAGGCAGTTTAGTAATACTGGGGAGCCTTCTCTGTCAACACGGAACTCTCCTGTTGATGTGTAGTAGTCATGCTCCTTAATGTGTCTCCCTGTGTCTGTACTACCACCAATGCGAACCATCCACAGGAACTTGTTAATATCTGAAGGGACAAAATATTTTACATAATAAAGAAAATGTAAAAATAATCATGGGAAAATATGGTAAAACAGAACCTTACATTCCTAAGCACGCAGTAGTCAGGGGGGCTTTAAAAAAATCTCTTATAGTGAGGCACCCTTTACATTGCCCCCTGAAGCACTGTGACCTTCATTTTGCGTATTCCCATTAATATAGCATGTACATTCACCCCTCATTATCTGAACCTAATCCGTTTCCCTAATCTTTTTCAATGGGTAAAAAAAAAAAAAGAATGCATTCCCAGTCTATCAGGAAACCTCCACCAATTTCCCCAGGTATCACTGAAATACTCTTAAATACCTATAGTTAGTTGCACAGGTATTAGAACAGTGACACAATTTTCATAATTTTGGCTCTGTATGCTACTATAATGGATTTAAAATAAAGCAATCATTAAGTGAAGTGTAGACTTTCAGCTTTAATTTAAAGGGTTTGCCAAAAATATCGTATGAGCTCTTTAGGAATATACAGAGACAAAATTATGAAAATTGTGTCAGTGTCCAAATATTTAAGGACCTGTGTATAACAACCAGCCTTTGATTACTTCATAAAACACTTGATTTATCAATTACCTAATTAAGAAAACTGTTAAAAGTCATTAATGGCAACATTTCCACACATTATCCTACCTTCAGGATATCAGATAAGAAACAGTGTCTGCACCGTTTGTGTGTGGAGGGAAAGCTTACTTTACAGGACAAAAATGTGGTTATGAAATTTAAACAAACAAACTGCACTACCTTTTCACTTTATTTCACCTTTTTGGAGCCCTTACTAAAGATTACACAGATGATATTTAGTGGTAAATGCAGCCACTGCCAAAGTACATTGTGGTGAAGACAGCAGGAGGCTCCTATATCCAAATGTTCACATAGGCACACTTGCTGGGTTCAACTTTCAAATTCATTTTTTTTTCCAGTTTTTTCTAGAGGCACATTGGATGAAATGCCTTATAGCAAAACACATTCTGGATACCAAATTAGTGGTAAAAAAAAATCGGGAGTGGTCTACTCAGATATGGGGATGTATATTTGAGGAATAAACGGCAAGACAATGATACAACAATTATATTTTTGTATTATGTAAATTAAAAAACATCAACAACAATTCAAATTAATAATATATTGAACAATAATTATAAATATAAAGTTGAATAAATCGGACTCTACAGCTGCATGAATAAGAGGTAAAATACTACATCCTGTTAATGGAAATAGCCCAAAAGTTGATAGAAATCTATGTTTTTTACCTAATGCTTGTATGCAAAATTTAGTTGACCCAAGTGAAACGGACTTAAGTTATCGTCTTTACATATATAAGCACAGACAATTCCAAAAATGGCAGGTTTGGACTCGGGTCTAAAACGTCAAGATTCATCAAAATCTTGAAATGGAAGTTTTGTAGGATTCCAATACTTTCCCTAAACTTTGTATACGAGAAATTCAGGGAAGCCTGAAATGTCTCGACATTGAATCTTTGGACAATTACAATACTTTTCCTATACTCTGTATACAAGAAAGTAAAAAAGCAAGAGGATGGTTAAAGAAAAGTTGGTTAAGGAGCCATGAATGTACATTAATATCTTCAAATACAAATCTGCATAAAGCTTTAAATGTAATGGGCAGCAATGTTATTTTGCAAGTAACTCAGGCTAATTATCTAAGGCTACAGCAAAGGAACACAATGGACCTTGTGCAAGTCCAATATGGCTCAAGTCAGAATACAGTTCTGTCTCACATAAAACAGTTACCAAAGCAAGATCTATATAAGAAGATACATGTGGTAATTACAACCATGTGATAGTACTGAAGTGGGAGCAGAACATTGCAAGACTGCAGGGAGAAAAGCAACTCACCCTTGCATACCTTGCGTTTGGAAATGAGATTATGAGAGCTATGTACATCACTTTTGCTTGCACCACTGTATGCCAGTTTGGGTGAACAGTGAGAGTATTAAAGGCTCTTCCTTCACCTTAAGGAAATTAAAGAGCCCACACTGCACAAATTTTCATTTTTTTCATTAATTTTTAATCTTAACTGTTCAGACACCAGTTTGTGTAAAGCAGAAAATTGTCTAGTTAAGGTTGTATTGAATAGGTACAGCTGTGGCTAATATGTGGCAACCTTGCATTTTAGCTATATAATATACAAGATTCCCTGTAAAAAAGCAGGCAGTAAAGTCAAACAGTAAAAAGTAAAAAAGGAATTGTGTGCAAATAGTTTACAAACCATCATCATAAAATAAAATTGCAAAAGGGTACAAGGTACTTCTGTACTTCAAGACTTGGTACTTCTGTTTACACAGTTCACGGTGTTATAAAGAAGTCTGCTCATGTAATTGTCAAAACCTACTTTTAATTGTGATGGAAAGAAGGAATTTGATCAAAGAAGTCTTAGTCAGTTGGAGCTAGGGCTGGGCAATATGGACCAAAAATGATATCTCGACATTTTTTAGCTGAATGGCGACATATGAGATATATATATATATATATATATATATATATATATATATATATATATATATATATATATATATATATATATATATATAATCAATATTTTTTTCTTCCCTTAAAGTAATAACAAAAAGACATTTCTGAGTCAAAGTCACATGTCTCAAATGTTACACAGGCACTTTAATTAACATACAGCTGTAGATGTACATGAGAAATGGCTCAAAAATAAATTATCAGCATATATTAAATAATAATGCTCCTTGAACAAAATAATGTTCTTTTTTTACTTCATCCTGGGTATGTTAACCTGTACCCAGCCCTGCAAGCGGTCCTCTAACTTGCAGAGAAAACTTGGGTTAGTGGCAAAATTGGCACACCAGCCACCATAAACACCTTCACACCATCCCACACACTCTGATAGTTTGGGCGGATAGTTTATGTAACAAAGTTTCAATTTCATAAGTGGTAGCTGTATAAGAAGAAACATTTCAAATACATTATCTTGTGGTCAATAGGCTTATTTAGCTCTGTAAATGATTCTATAAAACTTTTCAATTAAATCTTTTAGGGCGGGCAGAGGGCGAAAAAAGCTGCAAATGTATTTAACTCGCCTTTACATTGTAGGTAGACCCTCTTTGCTTGGAGAACTGTTATGTTGACTTGACATCGCATCCCAGCATGTGTGTGAGTAGCATTGAGTAAAAAACATCTAGAATGGCATCAACATCAGGCGAGAGAGTGAAGCGAATGTACAAAGCAAAATATTCAGTGGATGATGACATTTTGCATATATTTTATTATTTTGAATTGGACTCCGACTTGTTGGACTATGATTTGTTGCAAGTGATCTGGAGATCAAGGTTTGAAACTAAAGTGAGGTACTGGCATCAGCTGATCAATCCCCAGCTAATGAGTCACCGCTGACGCCCGGCCGCTGCTGCTGCCAGATCTCTAACACCTAGTGACAGCACACTGCATGCAGCAACAAACATTTTATGTTGATGTATGTGGTAAACTATTGCTTTGTGTGATTTTAACAAACCCAAGTTTTTTGGAAAAATATTCAGCCCTGGGAGAAAAGGGGGTGTGTGTGAATTCAGCGATATGATAAGCCACTGCTTTAGTTATGTTGCCCCACTTCTCACTTTTTCTCTCATAAGGCACAGCATTAATATCTGAGATTTGTAACATGGTTTGTTTTGGAGCAGGAGGCTAGCAAGGCTTCATGGTCTGGGCTGCAGCACACATTTTGACCCACTCTTTATACTGCAATTTATGGTGCTGTTGTAAATGAAAAGATTAGTAGTGCTCGAAGCTTTTGTCAGGACTTGTTTTCTGCATTTCCTACAGAAAACATTATTTTGCTGCTCATCTGACACTTTGAACCTGAACTATCTCCAAAATTGAGCCATTGTTTTTCTTTTTACCAACCAGCTCTTCTTCGATAGCTTCCTTTTTGTCTTATCCATCTCAATCATGTCGTTGCCTGCAGGACTTACTGAGTGAAGCGGTGGGAGGAAAGGGTACGTTGCGTTCAGAAAGGGAAAGAGGTGGGGCAGGGTGAAGTTATGCAAGAGACAAACGAGGAGAAGAGAAATGTGAACTGGCGGATGTAAGAGTATCATTTTAACGCAACATAGACTATATTGATGTAAACGCTCAGACTTACCTAAATGAACAACAATCTATTAAACAAAACATTTTATAGGATTTTGCAGCCAAAGCAGAACTCTTTGCAAATACATATCAGTAACTTCTTAAGAAATGTCACTTACAGAAAAAGTACAGCAGGGTCATATATGCATACAACATTGTGCATAACAGGAGAAAAGGGGAAATTCTAATGTTGCATTTGTAATTTTCAAGGCTTGCAGTTAAGAACTAGAGTCACAGTACAGAAAAATTTTGCTTACCATCTGAGGAGTATCCAGTTAGTCCTCCAAAAATTACCAAGACATAACTGACGTCCAATTCTCTCATTATTTCATAAGCTCTCTCCTCAGTTGATGCCATGGCCTGCAAGAAAAACGCTTACACTGATGCTTTTTCAAACATTGAAATTTTCAAGATTCTTTAACTGTAGGGAAACAAACATCACATTTAATCCTTTCATGATCTCAAATGTATGCATGCAATTTATTAAGGCGAACAGTTAAAAGTACAATAAAGCAGATTTGAAAAAGCAGCACAATATGGACTCTAATTAGAGCAACTTACAGGATATGGTACCACTACTTTCAGATCAATAAAATGTTTCAACTTCCTTTTCTTTTGTAATTGTTTTTGTCATTTTTACAATTACTTTTTGTAGTGGGTATCGTAACTTACAAACATGAAGTTAAATAACACTTTAATAGCTTTATGAGGAGAAAGTGGATGAGGCTTTCTAAAAGTAGCATTTTTCACAGTATTAGAGAGTGAATGGATACCAAGTTCCTTCCCAATAGAATACTGTGGAAATTCTCTAATGTACTGATGCTGACTGATAGTATGCCTAGTCATGTGCCCTTCAATTGTTAAGAGTGAAAAAATAAATTATCAATGTGAACAAATAAGGACATGATGAGAATTCCTTAGTTCTGCAAAGTTATAAACACTGGTCACACACATAAAAAAAAAAAAAAAATCATATTACATTACTCACCTGTCCCACCCGAGAGATATGCGTGTTATTCCATGTATTGTTGTCCACCAAAATAGTTCGGTTGGCCATAGCTGTAATCTGATAACCGTAATCCCACCAAGACATCACTTTTGCATCCTATACGTGCAACAGTAAATAAGTCAGAAACAACACTCAAGAAGATGAGGCCTGCATAACCTGGATTAGAAATTGCTTAACAACTGACCTCAGGAGTGTTGTGTCGCAGCCAGTAATATGCCTCTCTGAAGTCATCAAATATGATGCGACTACCATCACCACCACGTGCAGACAGAACAATGGACGGTGAGGAATAAGCTTCACTGGTAACCCATGTTGAGTGGAATGTGTAAGTGATAAGAAAAAATGCCATGACCAAGATCATTCCACTGGCAACCTAAGCAAGACAGAGTGATATTTTTTTTTTCTCACCTTGTAACTTATGAAGACATAAAAGAAGCCTACTTTGTAATGATACATCTTCACCTAACGGGATTGACCAGAAACCATGCTATATTGCAAAGGCAGCAAGGATGGTGAAATGTGAATATAAACAAAAAGCAGGGGATTTAGTTATACTGGGTTCAGCGGTAAATAACAAGAGACAAGGATATAGCAAGACAGTTCTCTGGAACCTGCTTTATGGATCAGGCACCTAATCAACTGGCAAATTCTATTAGTACTGAGCAAAATATCTTAATACAGTATTACTCAGCAGGGTGCCTTAGAATTCTCAGTATAATCAGGGAAATTTATTTTTTGTAGGTGCCCATTTCCTGTCTGCTCAATATAATATTGATCTAACATAAAGAGTATCATGTTTGATGAGAATTTCAAGGAACCCAGCAGCCTGCTGTATATTCAAGGTATGTGAATCTACAAAAGAAGGCATTTGGGTTGCATTAACAATGTGTGTTATAGACAATGGGAAAAAAAAAAAGAGATGCACCCTGGACAGATAGGCAAGAGAAGAGAGGAAGTCAAAGACAGAGATGTGGAAGGTTTAAAGAGATGTGCGAATTAACAATTATTTGTACAATAATACTAAGTTTGATTTAATTACGAATTTGAAGATGCTCAAAAGAACAATAAAAAATGTACAAGACAAACACGCTATAAGAAATAAAATTAATATTTAAAAACTTGAGAAAATTCAGAAAGTAATTAATTAGAGATAGCAACATAATTACGATGGGGGTGGGGATTTTTCTAGCTGGGAAGTAGTGAAACTTCAATCCCCAGCAGTACATTTGAGGGGCAGAATGAAATGCTACAAAAAATGAATGAATTGGTTAAGATGGTGTAACCTTTATATTCATATTAAAATGGTGGCTTTTTTATTTCATCAGTGACCAGAATAGTACCAGTTAACGGGAATTTTGTTAGCTTGTTTTTACTTAGTCTAATGAAATCATTACAGTACAAATGCTTCATACTTTTAAAGATTTATCGACCAATTATGAAACAACTGGCTGATCACATATTAAGAAAGAATCTCAACCAGTTTCACTTACTGGACTGATGACTTTCTAGTTTACGATCATCTTAATATTGCAGCATCGCAATATGTCTTATTTCTCTTCTTAAACTGTATTTTATTCATAACATGTTATGCACACTAGGCTGTAGGAACTTGAAGATGTTTTAGTCTATAATGACTATTAATAAATAGTTCTTATATTTGCAGTATACCACACGTGTGTGTGCCGACTTAGTAATTTTAAACATGATTTTCCTATACAACCAAATATTGCTAATTCACAACATACCAAAAATAAATAAAAAACAAACACATCCAACACTTAACACATGCAACTGTTGCACTTGAATAAAAAAAAAAAAAATCATATTTCCACTGTCCTATTAACAATAACTGACATTTACAGACATCTTAACTATGCAAAATATTAAATTAATTTAACAACTTTTCACCACAAAGCCATTGTGACCAAATCTCTTGAATACATGCCTCTATAAACAAATAGTGCGCACAATTATCACAGCTCTGTAATTTCAATGGCATAAATGTATAACGCATTTTCTCATTACCTCATTCTTGATGGGGTATGTAGAGTCTTGTTGTTTTTTGGCCTTTTTCTCAGGGCGGCTGACATCCAGGTTCTTCATGTAAGTGGTCAGAACCTGAGAAACGCCGATACCAGAAAGGATGCACATCACAGGAGCCAGGACAAGCATGAGACGTACCTATGAAAAAGTTTAATATCAAAGAATAATTGTTACTGAAAAATGCAGTAGATGTACTGTACGGAATATAAAAATGTCAACTAGAAAAGGAAAACAAACATGGTGGAACAAGTAGAAGCTTTTTTTAAAGTCCTATTTATATCAATACGCAATACATATGAAAATAAACTTGTATAATTTGTGCATTCTGGTACCAGCATTGATGGCCTAATCATATCTAACCAACCAGTATGTACAACATTTATATAAATATGAGATATTTAATAAAGTTTACTCCAAAGTGTTATACATTCTGTTTTCTGCTAAACGAGCATTTCTTCCCAGTATGCTACATACCATAACCGCTGAGAAATACATGCTTGTCACTCCATACATGATGATAAATATTCTGGCATCAGAGAGATTGTTGAAGCAGTAGTAAAGTCCAACTGTAGAAGATAGAAAATGGTTGAAGAAAGATGCACTGAATAATACATTCAAATAATCTGGGTATGATCAAATCAGTTAAAAAGGTCAAGCAAACCATATGTAGTGTTTCAGGATTTTTTAATACAAAGATAAATATTTCACTTTTCTATTATAGTAACAATTTTAATACATTCAAGTCACCAAAGCCAATTCAAAAGCAGACATACAGAGTACAAAAGTATTTTTTTCCAAAGATATATTTTACCGTCAAACATCTCTGGCCCAAGTATCTCTAATACAAAACAAACTAGGAATATAATTAAAACTATGAAAATGACTGTTGCAGCTCTAAAGGCTTTGACAGATTCAATTGTGATACTTTAAAACACTAGTAGATCATTGTAAAACCATTGATTTTACCATGGCAGTAAAGGACTTAAGTCTGGATTTAAAATTCAGAATTCTTAGGAACAATTAATAGAAGACTCACATTTTCTAAGTAGTGCAATTTTAAATTTACACTTTCATGGACTGCATCACAGCTAACTGTAGTAAATAACACACACCAAACTTAAGGTAAAATAAGGTCCAGTTCAAAGCAAAAAAAAAAAAAAATTAAAAAAGTTCCTTCCATCTGAGAGGCAATCTGTATATTATTCCAATTACAAAAGGTCTATAGACACACACCTGGGAACATGAAGACAAGCAACTGCAAATCAAAATAATAGGAAGACCATGTGGTTGGCTGGTGCTCAGAAACTGAAGCAATGATGGGAATGTTGTTCTTGGCATAAGAGGGGTCCAACAAGGAGTAGAATCGCCCAGTCCATGGAGAAATTTTGCCTGTCAACAATATTCAGTCAAGGTAGCACAACATCAATAAACATTAGATACTATAGCCATTTCCTGTTTGAATCATTATTTGAGTTTATGTGGGTGTTTAAATAGATTAAAGAAACCCTACTGGTAATTTTAATTTCCTAGATGGCATTATTTATACTCATTTGGAGTTAATTTTAAGAAATTATTGCTGAAAACTTGCAGCGAAATTTTACATTGAGTGAAAATACCATTATTCTCAAATAATGCAGAAACAAGTGAAACTTTAAAAACGTTATATTAACATAATAAACCGTGTATAGACACAACTTGCAAATTATATGCTCCATGCTATGCATATAAAATATGTACAGTATGTATATATACACTGCATACTATATATAGTATCTATTAAATGTTATACCTTCAATTTAACTGTTCTATATACATTATGTACTCATATGTACAATAAATTTGACTTGACTTATGATTAGCAATGTAGTAAGAATTTCCTTACCAGTCAACATAAGCACTGCACCCACTGACAGAAGAATGAAGCCAACAAGGGAGATGACACTCTTAAAAAGGACCTCAAATTGCTGAGGATTGAGTTTGCTGCGCAAATAGTCCACCAAGGCATGTATCTGACATAACCCAAATACACCAAAGGCTGCCATATGCTCTGAAGACTGAACAGGCTGTAGAGAAAAATGCAGAAAACTGGAATGAAGTTATCCATAAATTATCAATTTTTACTGAATGTAAAGCACCAGTTACCAGAGGGGACTCATGATATACTGTAGGAACTGATGAAACAGTTTATACACAAGAATGACTCACATTTTATAAGGCTTCAATTTAAGTTGCTTTCTTAAGGAGATTAACTCACTATGAAGGTTTTACAAACAAGGCATTTTCATTCCTAATGCTATTATAAATAAAAAAATATAGGGTGCATAAATTTTAATGTAACAAAGAATGTGGAAGCGAAAAAAGTTAAATTTTTGATTTAAAAGTAGATAGTATAGTGACTGCACAAAGTTCCAAGAGCCCAACTTTAAATGTTGGCTAGGTCATTGTCTCTGTGTTGTTTGCACACTCTTCCTATCTCTGCATGGATTTTTCTCCAGGTAATACAATTTTTCCTCTCACTACCTAAACACATGTCTGTTGGGCCAATTCGTTGCTCTGAATTGACCTGGCTGACTGACTGTGTCCTGAGGTCATCTCCAATGTTGACTCCAAACATGTGCCTGAAGCTGCTAGGATTGATTCTGTCACCCCATGATGGCAAAGTGAAATAAGAATGTTTTGGTTCATGTGTAGCTAAAGACTTTCAGAATAGCATCAGCAACAAGGCAGAAAAGAATCCTGGACAGGACAACAGTTTATAATAGAACAACATGTAGGAACACACATATAGGCAAAAAAAAAAAAAAAATCACTTATACTGTCCCAACCTGAAGAATAAAATCATCCACGGAAAAAACAGAATGAGAAACTGAACACTTCTCAGGATGACTGGGGATGCAAGCTGTGAAACAGCAGCAGTAGAAAGTGTTACACCAACCCTAACATTTAACTAGCCAATTATGTTTATACTATGAAGAACTTCTGCAGGTATAAATAAGAAACAACAAAAACCATGATTCCATAAAATTCTGCCCAATTACAACATTTGTTACAAGGCAAAACTATAGCAGCTGACACATTCAAGTAGACACATGGCCCAACACATGGAGGGGAGCAGCAATTAGTGCTGCTGATGCTACAGGGCAGGAGCCCAAAGGCAAAATTCCAGGCTGGTTGCTGTCTGTGTGGAGTTTGCATTTCTCTCCAAGATCTTGTGGGCTTTCCCGGATGTTCTGGTTTCCTCTCACATTCAAAGAACATGCAAGGATACCCTGCTTAGCAAATATAAATTGCCCCAGTGTGTGTGTTAGTGTGATCCCTCATTGTACTTGCACTCCATTACAGGCTGATCCCTGTTTTGTATCCCATGCTGCTGGGATAAAAAAAAAGATATTTTAATGACATTAATTATTTTGAGAAACATACCAACGACTTTATATAGAAATGCCATTTTTAATTTAATTTTGCCTAAAATGCTGGAGAAATCAGATGACAGTAAATTATCTGCTGAAGTCTTTTTTTTTCCCCAAACAGAAGAGTAGCAGCAGTTAGGTTGAACAGATAGCAGAATATATACAAATGAAACTCATTAATGCAAGGACGTAAATTTTCTGTTTCACTGTTGTTAATTTTACCTAACTAACCTGTTAAACAGTGTAATGTTTCTAACTCTTACTACAGACTAATGGAAATACCCACCATTGTCATAAGTGCACTTGAAAATGTAATACTTCTTTTAGCCATAAGGAAAAACATGCATAAAATAAAAAAGATGTCTCAATTTGAATACTGTAATTAGGTACATGTTAATCAAGCCATACAATTTCCTTGTAAACTATTTTAATTTTTCCACACTAACAAAATACATAATTATTACATACTCTGAAACAAAACACATCCATTCTAAAAGTGTGAATGTATTAGATTTACTTATTTTCAAATTTCACCCAGTCTTATATTTACTGATTACTGAGTAGTGAACATCAGCTAAGGTATCAATGCATTTATTCTCTTGTAGGAGAAATTTGACTTAAGATCTGTTTAGATTTGTAGTAACTATTTATTGATGATTTGTGCTGTCTTATGTGGCAAATGTTACAATTTCATACACAAGATTTTCATAGAAATAAAACAATAGGAGATAAACTGGCTTGTGTCCTATATGAAAATATTTGTATACAAAAAAAACAAACATATTTTAAGAAATAAACTAACATTTGCTATGTTCTTTTCTTCACCATAAAATCAAAAAGAGTAAGTATTGTTAGTAACTTAATTTATTGCTACCATACGAACAAAGACATGCAATGCCCCATTAATTTTGTATTGTAACTAATTGTTATATTAATTTCTATACTGACTTCATGAAGAAATCACCATATAAATTTAAACAAATCAACTATCTAATAGATGAATTAAATCAATATAACACAGAATGGTTTTAACTAGTTTCCACACTAACATAAACAAGGACATTTTCTAAACAAAAATGTTTGTAACAGTAATGTTTTACCTGAAACCCAACAAAGGAGATCTGCATCGACAATATGGTCCCCAGACAGTACACAGTACAGTAGGCCACATAAATGCGATGGGAGAACCGTCCTGTTAGCATTAATACCAGCACGTGAAGAGGGATCAGATTAATTAGGAAAACATATCCCCCCCAAGATGACACCTGTAACAAATGAAAGATTTATTTCTGTAAAAATGAGAAAATGCTTACTTAAAAACTAATCAGAAAGAAAAAGTATGGGCACATTCAATAGTATTGATAGTAATTGTTACAAACATATTTGAAAAGAAACACACAAAAAATGTTCAAAATATATTCCAAATGCAAATTTTAGCATGTTTCTTTACTAAGCAGTGTATTTTGTTTTATTAAAGTATTCAAATTATATTGGATCATCCTGAAAGCATTTGCAAATGTTACTGTCTGTAATGCAAAACAGCAGCTGTGCATTAAATATTTTGAAGAGACTAAAAATAAACATTTGTGAAACTTTAATAACATAACTCAGCAAAAACAAAATGTTACAATCAAAAATAAAAATGCGTTCTCCTGACAAGTTTTGGTTATGAGGTGGGCTTATCTGGCTAATGCATGTTCTTACAGCATACGGTGTATTCAATTTTTACATAAGAATAGGAGTGAGTTACTACCCCCACAGCCTGTACTGAGATTTTTTTTTTTAATGAAGCATTCATTAACAATTTTTTTCCATGAATTTGAAACACTTAAGTTTAAATATATTACAGTGGCAGTCCACTTTGGACTTTAGATCACTTCCCCTTTGCGAGCCTCAGTTATTTTACATTGTGAAATTAAGCAGTCCCCTTGCTTAGCACTGTGGGATGATCAATACAAACTATGTCAAAAGCAGCATGTTTATCATGAGATAATGAGGTTAACTGGTGAATTTTAAGGCTGATAATTGTTTTTTTCTTTAATGCTTTGGTTTTCTTTATTGAAAAGCAGGAAATTTAACATAAGCTGGAAACTAAAGGGAGAAAATGAGTCACATATCTTAAAGTAGTTTTTTTTATTCCTAAGCTTTCCACAACCAACCAGGTGTCATCATCAGAGGGAAAATGATTAAAGATTAAACATAGAGGAATCAAAGTCAATATCAAAGGCTGTCATGCCTCCTTTGTCGGCTGGTATAATAACAATGCTGTTGTCATTCTGCAGCGATCTTATAGCCTTGTGTTCTTTTTTAGAAATAAAGTCAGTCAGATTTCTTGTGTGTAACTGGCTGGCCAGGGAACACCTTACTTCCTGTGCATTGTCTGCCAGTATCTAAAAATCGACCAGAGAAGAAGAAACACAGTTTGTAAACACTCACAACATGTATACAGGAACATTATAATGCCAATAGAAGCAAGGACCCATGGTCTCTAATATACACACATAGAAGTTTCACTGGACACACGTTTAACTGGGACACTATGAAAGTAAAATTCAGGGCCAATGCTAAGAGTGCCAAAGAGCTGGTTGAATGAAAATGCCATTAACAGACACTTGAAGTTGAACCCAGCATATACAGGCTTAAAAAGTAGAACATCCAAATAATAAAAAACAACTTTATGACCAACACCTCCTGATCACCTCCTTATACGCAACACAACCGCTATGTTACATTAGATTCCTGCATATCTAATCATTTTCCTCTGATGACACCTAATAGGTTGTCAAAGGCTTAAGAATAAAAAAACTATTTTAAGAAACGTGACTCATTTTCTCCCTTTGTGGATCTCTAGTTGCAAACGAATATATAAATATGCATACACACAGTGGATTCAAAATGTATGCAGAGTTTGAGACTGTACACCTTGTTTTGTAAATTTTTATAAATTTGCCATTTTTGCAAGTACAAGCATCCAAAATAAAGTTTCCCCATTGAATTTCTGAACTCTTTCCACAACAAAGTGAGAAGCATGGCAATATGGAAGATAGAGAATAGACTGAACAAATGCATCTCAAGATCAGCTGGTGCTGAGGTGGTTTTGCCAGTTAGGATGCACCTTCAGTACAACTCCCACAGGAGGTATATAGGACAAGGTATATAACATTATAGTGGGTTCATATTTAATCTATCCTGTAAGCACCCAGATATTCTACAAGAGGAGTTTGTTTTGCCTAGCTCAGTATGTTGCTATTTACAGAATGAAAATGATAGCGAGTTCCAATATGATTTTTTTTTTATTTTTTTAATTTTTAAAAGTACTTTATTGAACCAAAAATAAATAACAAATGTTCCAATATGAGCATTTTTGACAACATGTACCATACCATATAGAAGTATGCTAAAGCACACATTGATGACCAGTAGACTGAGCCAGTCTTCACAGCTTTAATCCACATGTAGTAAGTCAGCAACATGCAGAAAATGGCAATCCCTGAAGGCATAAACATATGTATATTACAATTGATGGTCCTGCAGCTCCCATCACCATTAAACTACATCTGCATGTGATATATTTACATTACATTCAATTCAACAGAATAACTCATCATGGAAAATCAATACATAGTACTAGTTCTTTAGTTTTCTTTATTCCCCAAAGTGGGGATTGTCAGTTAAAATATACCTTCATTGTCATAAGACCCAGCGACAGAACGAGAGATGTAGCCTGGTACAACTGCAATCATTGCAGCTGCAAGGAGTCCTGCACCTGCATCCTAGACAAAAAAAAAAAAAAAATAATCAGAAAAATGTAAAAACTAATTAATAGTATTTCATTATCTTCCCCTGTACTCAGCTAAGCCAAGAAAACGCTAAAGTCAATGAAAAATTATGCTGAAATCAATGAACCTTATTCTTCCATACCAAAAAAGGAAACACTCTACAGCACCCAAGAAAGCTCACCACCACTCTGTACAATACATCTAGATTAACCTGACAGATTTATATATAAAAAAAAAATCTGTATGTATGTATTTGTCACATTCCCAGAACAAAAAGCATACAAAAGCAATACAGCAATGTTCTGTGCAGAACAGTTATTAAAACAGATGACTTTTTTATATACTAATGGGGAAAAATTCATTGCCATGGATACAAAGATCAGGGGAAAAAAAATTAAGGGATTTATTAAACACAGAAAGACATAAGTAAACAGAAGATTTTCCAATGGGAAGAAACAAATGTTAAAGTTCATAGTGCAGCATTTTCAAAGATTACAATAAAACCAAAGTTAAACACAAACAATTAAAATTACATGAATAACCAGACTTTTTAATTTTCTATCACAGACAAAAGAAAACTTGACACAGTAAATGTGGCAAGTATAAAAATACCATACAAAATTAAAGCACAGCATGAGTCACAAACCTTAGCTTTCTCCTACACTGGTAATCATGCTGCTTACTGTATGTTGTGTGTGTAGCGGGTGACGTGCCTTGATTACACTATGTTTATTTGTACTAAAACTTTTATTCAATTTATTTAAAGGATAACAAACCATAAATAGATATCCAAGATGAGCACATAAAATATTCATTATAAAACATCTACCCACTTTGTGAATTGTGTTCAGGGATGCAGGGGAGCCAAGCCTACCTTGGCACAACATAGGGTGCCCCATCTCTGTTTTTCTGCATCATTAGTGTAAAAGGTAAAAGTGAAATTAGTTTCTGTCTTAGATATTTAATAGACGGGCATAGTTTCTATTAACCCTGAATGGAATACACACACTGCTTTCTTAATCTGGTTTCACTTGTTTCATTTTTGAATTATTGTTTATGCTAAAGTTATTATGAAACAATTACATTCAGTACAGCTATGACAAAAACAAAACCAAGATGCTGATTTGAAGCCTTAAAGATTTTCATGTTTACAAAATATGGTTGTTATTCATTGCCCATGTATCATAAATCACTCTTACCTTGAGCTCTTTGGTTAGATGGTAGGTGACAATGGCTGTAAATGAGGAAAACAGAGGTGCCAAAAAGACACACACATTCCGGATATCTATAGTGATATGAAAGAAGTGCAAAATGTGGTACAGAGCAGCTGATGTGATCATTAACCCTGTAGGATTAAAACATCTTGAATTAGAGAATACCCAAGAACAGCACTAAAGTACTCAATCCAAAAATTCAACATAAGTGAAAGCAACTTTGCCCAAAAACAGTAAAGTGAAAACTAAATAAATACTTTCAAGTACAAAAAAAACAAGGGTCACCACTTTTAATGGCACACCAAAATGCCGATTAAAGCCACTCTCATTTAATTTAACTCAACAGCATTGTACAAATTCAGGAACTGAGTGAAAGGTGTGCATTAAATACACACAAATGCATTGCAGATAATCTTTCAGAAAATACATTATACAAAAAGGAAACAAGCTGTGCTTTCTTTTTTAATTTCAGTTGTGTGATTAGACTGAATAAGAACATATTCACTAGTAGAATTACACTTACTCTCAAGCTACAGTATTCACTTTGGAAAATTTTCAGCAATTCATGAACAAGTAAATCACTTTTACTGGCACTGATTTCCAAAAATATCCTGAAGCATTAAAAGTTAATCCAAATATTTACTTTTAAATAAGAAAGTTTATTGAGGCCAACTGAAATAAGTTGAGAAAAGTATCCTAGATTTCTCTCAGCTGTGAGCTGGAAAAGCACATTAAAAGCAACTGAAACAATCTTTCAAAAAAAAAGTTCAATATCAGTAAATTTGAAAAGTTATGGTTTATCATCCAACAGACAACATATTAAAATATTTTGTTTTCGATTTTGAAAAATATGCTGTATTTCTTTACAAGTTCCGTTAAGCATACTGTTATCCGCTAAGTGGAGATGGAACTAAAGATGTATACAAACTGTAAAGGATTACTGTATTATATTTTCAGAAGCCACACTGTTCATAACAACAGCATAATCTAGCAGCAAAGAAACTAAAGCCAGATTAAGCTTGGAAGAAGGTGCAGTTCGCTGTTGGTCATTATTATTTTTATATCAACAGAGACTCGTATTTAAAAAAAAAAAAAAAACTTCAGCATACCTAAAAGGTATGAGCAATGTAAAACATAGTAAAAGGGTTCACAGCAGTCAAAAAATAAGGAGTTTACTGTCTTACCTGGGTAAATTGTTCCTCCAATTATTCTTCCCAGAGGGTACCAGGCCCTGTCATCAAACCAGTTATGGAATTTGTAAAAACCTTCTTCTGCCAAAAAACGAGTGGTACGGTAGTTGAAGTATCTGAAAGTATCAAAGACAAACAAAAAGACCATTCACCAGAATAGTTTCAAGTCATATAGAAACACAAGCGTTTCTTAGAAAGGCCTCTTAAGAAAATCAGAAACAGTAAAAATTCCTTCACACTGTCCGCTCTGTCAAAAAACCATCTAGAATAAAAACTAATTTAGCCACATGCAATGGAAATTGTGTTTTAATTATAACTATAAGATCAAAGTGTGAAGAAAATTAAAATATTTGTTGCCTTTTTTCAAAATGTTACTTTGCATATTTTCAGAAGGGAGTACAGTATTTGGTATGACATTTGGAAGGGTATCAAAATTTCTGCATCTCCTTTTAACTTCTAACTTTCTAACTGTATACTAGCATTCCATAAAATAAACTCAAGAGAATACAGCATGATTCTAGCAACATTTCTTATAAGAGTCTACAGATTAATTAACACCCATTAGCATGTCTTCCTAGGCTTCTTTCACCAGCCTTGCAATGTATTTTTGTAAGTGAATGCGGATGCTAATGGCTTCTCTACCTTTAATCCTAATAGTAACAGTTTACTATAACTTCCAAAAACCCATTGACTTCTAAATTATATACTTTGCATTTCTCCACATCTATGATTTTTCTTTAAAAAAAGTCTATCAAGCAAACCTGACAAGACTTTTCCTATTTAAATTGGGCTAATAGTCACTTAGAGAATGTTCTTTAATATATTTTCTCACTGAAGTTGACCCATCTACTTTAAAATATTTTAATAATAAGGAGGTAGGACTGTCAGATTGAACTTCACTATTCAAATATAATTCGAATTTATTTAAAAAAGCTCATGTTCGAAGGCAAAAGCTGACATTGGATAGTGAAAAAAATTATTATTTGTGTTACCTATGCTAATTTTGGATTTGGGGAAAAAGAAAAGACAGTGGGGCAGATTTTGATGGTGCTTAACCGTTAAATAATTATTTATATATATTTACTCAAGTACTGTTATAATTCACCCAGTTTGTTTGTGCTTGTTCTTACAGTGGCAATCAGTGCAGCCGTTACCATAATGACTAAGAATATTTACAGTTTAGCTATACTTCTCATTGGGTAAATCTTGGTGCAATGTTTATCTTTAAAAATCTCATTAAAAAAAGGTTTTGTTTTTGCATTAATTTTTATTTTCTTTATGTTCCTTAGTTCCCATAAATTCTGCATTTTGTAAATTGACTTCATTTTTACATATTTTGGGAAGCAAAGATCTATGCAGGTTTCCTTAGCATACTGATTATGGAAGTAAGGATTTGCCATTATACATATTTCAACTTTTCTTGTTCTGCAGTAGGATATTTTCTCTTAACATCTGGGAATTTAATGTATATGTCACATCTGATTACTACACTTCCATAAAAACTTAACTATCTCATTTCATTGACTAAGATGGTGGTATTACCCACTACACTAAATGTCTTAACTAATTTAAAGCAAGTGTTACATATTTTTAGCAGAAATACATTAACATTTCTTACATAAGAAAGCTCACTGGTTCATAATACCTTAAAAACCTTGATTGTTAATGAGAAAACAAAGCCCCATAATACATAGTGTTAATCAAAAAATCACCACAAGAAACAATAAAATTATATTAGTGTCTTTCTCAATATCATTGTTATCACAAGATCACCAACAATTAAGCTTGTAAGGTGTACTTACGGATCAAACTCGTGAATTACACTCTCAAACCTCAAAAC
The DNA here is from genome assembly GCF_016835505.1 of Polypterus senegalus. Taxonomy (NCBI): domain Eukaryota; kingdom Metazoa; phylum Chordata; class Cladistia; order Polypteriformes; family Polypteridae; genus Polypterus; species Polypterus senegalus. The sequence continues at coordinate 158,167,718 of NC_053162.1, forward strand.
AGAGAATAGCCGTGTTGAAAAAGCTGCAGAATGAATGGAACATAACATAAACATAACATTCTCAAATCCGGTTGGGGCCTGATTCTGTGTTTAAATGGTAAGCCCCATACATTTACAATTACAGAAATATCAACAAATCATATTGCAGTGTTAACAAAGATAAAAAAAAAAAAAACCCCCACAGAGCACAGCTGCCATAGATAAAATAAGCAGCTTGAGAAGTGTATCCTGCTTCTCATAGGACAACCGGAGAAACCCCAACTTCGTCATTGTGCTATGGGAAGGGAGGGGGTAAATAAGTCAGGACTCCTCTGCAAAAAAATAAATAAATAAATAAATAAATAAATAAATATTTAAAGCCAGAAACAAGTTAAATGTTAAGGACCTCAATCTGTACTTGATTTTAGGGCAACAATCAATTTTCTACATATAATTTCTGTGACTTTTTTTTTTTATAGTTTTCATTAATTAGGCGCACTACCCATCTTTCCTAAATTATAAGCTTACCCATTTTCAAATCAATCTGCATTTTTTACATATAAACTCCTCTAAATATAACCTCCGTACCTTTCAATTCTATAATCTGTTTTAAGAAAACTACTTATATGTCATGATTGGCACTGCTGCGTTTGTGATCCAGAATACCAAATTTGAATCTCCTGCCTCATTCTTCATGCAGAATTTGAATATCCTCTGTGTGAGTTTTCCCCTGTTAGTTAGGGTAACTGGCTATTACAAACTAGCCCTAAATGAAAGTAGTTTAAGGATCTAAATCCTGCAGTGTACTGACACACCATCCAGAACTGGTTCCAGTCTTGCGTCCATTCTGGCAGGACAAGCTCAACTGCATACAACCTAGGAACAAACCATCAACACACACACACACCTACTTTCAGATGTAACAAGATAATGCGGCAAATGAACATAATAGCATGTCCTTGGATGGCAGAAGGAAACATGTTCCCAGTTGTAAACCAAGTAAAGGATAATATACAAATGTCACGCAGAAAGTACACCCACTGAGGTAATAACCAGGTTATGACATTGTGACCAAAGACAATAATGCAGCCAATCACATTCAAGAGAAATCTGATCCCTATGACTCAGAATGGATTTCAGTATAACAGTGATCAGATGACATTTATGAATAAAAAGAGGTTTGTACCCTGCAGAGTGCACAATAAAAACTTTACCAAATTAAATTAGCTCCAAATCTGATATATAGAAGACTTAATGTGCCATTTAATCAAAAAGAAAAAGTACAATATGGTAAAGTATAGCCAAATGTATTAAAAGTCAATCTTCAGAATCAACACTGGAGCCAAAAAATAAAATAAACAATACTAAGTAATTTCCAACCAACAAGCCTGTCTTTCTCTTCATTCAATTACTAACCACCTACCTGCTGGTCAGACATTTTCACACAACTCTTAATTTATATTTTGTTAAAAAAAAAAAAAAAAATCCAAATGACCTTTAAAGCCTCCATTCTGACCGCTTCCTCACTGGCACTGACTTCATGTTTGACAGCTCAACAGAAATCCCGAAGATTATACTTCAAACACTGCCTGAACATGTTATAAGAACATCACTTAGTTTACATGTGCTTAAAAATGTGCATCTGTGTGGGGAGAGGGAACCCAACTCTGTAAACATTTTATAATGGTGATTACCTTGAATGGCACTATAGGTTTTTTTAGATGTCATAAAACAAACAATGGTTTTAGCGCTGCTAGACAAATTATCTCCAGGCAATTAACTTCACTATTAACTGCAGGGTATGTGAGGACAGGAAGCTTAAAGGCTCTTACAAAAAATACTTGTAAAAGACAAAAGCTGATTTAAACAGATTTTTTCAGCATTTTAATAGTAAAATAACAGTCAAAAAGAGGAAGTGAGGTATACTAGAAGCATTAAGAGTGAAATTAAATATACTGAAACTGAAATAGCAAATGCTCTAAATTGCTATTTCTCTGAAAATTCATGTAGTAGTAAGTAAAACAACATGTAGAGAGTAGGGTGTAAGGCTGGGGTTTAGATTCTGCTTTTCATTTGTGAAAATCAGGAGCTCAGAGAATGGGGCACAAAATGGGTATTTCATATTATTCTCTCTCTCTCTCTCTATTATATATATATATATATATATATATATATATATATATATATATATATATATATATATATATATATATATATATATATATATATATATATATATTTTTTTTTTAAATCCGATTGAATTAGTACAGGACTTCATATAAATCAAGAAAAAAAAAACAGGTCTTAATGACAAATATCTGTTTTGAAAGAGGACGTCAATCAATTCAAAATTCTCGTCCATAACTCACTTTACAAAGGACAGTCATATTGTTCACCAGGGGCTTGGCGCTATAACAGGAACTACTGTGTCACTTGCAAAAATTTCACCAACAATATCCTTACATCCAGTCCCTCTGGTGCATTCAATGTTAAACAATGGGTGTCTTGCTAGTCTGTATATTTTATTTACTGTATTTTTTGGAAGAAGTGTCCAGCCATCCATATAGGTAAAACAGGAAGACAACTTGAAGGTTTATTCAGGGGTCATGTTTGCGTCATTAAAATCAAAGACCTCACAAAGCCTACTGTAGAATGCTTCACATCCCTTGAACATAACCACACTGATCTTTCGGTTTGTGTTCTTTTGGAGGGCTTCAAAGATACTATTCACATAAAAACAGAAGAGGCTAAACTCATTCTCAGCTTGGGATCACGTATTTCTCCGAGTCTAAATGACAGACTAACTTTTTAATCTCACCTTCTTCTCTAATGGCAGGTTTTCACACCTCCTCTCACCTGCCCTGGTTTCGGTTAAACTTTTATATACTTTACCTGCTTTTCTATTTTCAATTTCACATCTGAGGAAGGGTATACAGCTTAAGCATTGTTTCTTTTACCTTGTCTTCTTTTCAGCATGGAAATACATTTTTTTTCCCTTTGCAGATTAACACTGATTCAGTTCTATACAAACTTCAAAATATACTATCTATATATCTATATGAAAAAATTATTCTCCATGTTCCCCTAGGTCTAACATTCTCTCTAGACCTCACTTCTCTCTCAAAAGTCTGGCATCTCTTCTGTTCAATAGTCAAATGCTTGCCACCAACTCTTGTCCCAGAATCACACTGACTGGATTCTGGTATGAAGGTAACATTATAGAAATTACTTTGGTTTCTGCCTGAAACAATTTTTGTATTATTAGTGACTCTATGTATACACCAAAAAACACTGCACTGCTATTCACATATCCAACCTTTTGTTCAGTCACCCTTTAAGGACTTTTTAAAATTGCGCTACAAAGCAACCTGAACAATTGAAGCACATGGACACATGAACACTTCCAGTGCTATATATGGATGTCACAAGATATTGCTACTTAAGTCACTTCCCTTCAAAACTTCTCCTCTCATGTAGATACTAATTAGGTGACCAAGGTAACAGCTGAGTCATCTGTCACCCAATTATTCTGGTAGACAATTTTTTTACCTGTCTCCACCCAGGATTTGCACTGCATATTACTTATGCTGAAGACCTGGTGCAATAGATTCTAGGAGCACCCTGTGTACATACAAGATATGACAACTTTTGGGGTTTCTTACCTTTGGATCTATTGTGAAGACCACTAGGAACATTCACTAAAAACTGAAAATTACCAAATGGTTTTCCAATTAAATAAATAAGTCACTGCACTGATCCTAGTAGCTGTAAGTTTGTAAGCTTAACCTACATCATGGGTAAATAAATCAAAGCAATGTTTAAAGGATGCAGAAACACATGTGAAAACATAGCTTTATTACTAGATATACAACACGATTACGGACAGGGAAGACGTTTTCTAACATTTAGAATTTTATGAGGAAACAATAAACCCACCTGAACATAGAGCAACATATGATAATATTTATATTGATTTCCAAAAACCTTTGATAACTTGAGAGGCTAGAAAACAACCCTAAAAATAATGAGTTGAAGAAATCGTGTAAAAGAATGAAAAAAGCTGAAACATGGAAAGTAAAGTTTTAGCAAGAGAAACTTTTTCCGAACTAACACACGCTAAAAATTGTGTCCCACAAGGACGAGTGCTGGTGCCACAGCTCTTTTTAATTTTTAGAAATGATCTTGATAAAATGCAAGTAACAAGTTGGTTGAGACTCCATATGACACCAAACTATAGGAGGTGGAATACTGTATAACCTACAGACAGCAGAATCATTACTGATGGATCTGTACAGGCATATACGTGATAGCTGACTTGTAATTTAAATAAATGTGCAGTGTTGCACACAAAACCTACAAATGTTACATATGAATGTGCAATGGGAGGGTCTTGTACACCTAATGAGAAGCAAATGAGAGTCATAGTGGACTAGTCACTTTCACACATGCAAGTGGTTTACTGAAGAAATTAAATATGCAATAAGATATTAGATTATACAACATGATGTGTTGGTTATTCTTAAGCTATAAATTAACTAAAGAAAGCTCAAGTTCAGGGAAATAAACCTCTTTAGTCTTGAGCAAAGACGGATGCATTAAGAACTAATTCATCAGAATTTCCAAACACATTGGCAAAGTTCATTCATCAGAATTATTTTGATTACATACATACAGAAAAGAAAATAAGTAGAAGTGTATTTAAGACTAGGCAGCACTTTTTCTCATAAGCTGTTATGGAACAAACTAACAACTCAAACCAATACAAATTTAAAAAAAAGCATTGATGAGATTTTGGGTCAACTTAGCTATTAGCCAAGCACACAATCTTGATGGACTGAATCGTTTTCTCTCATTTGTCACACATGACAAAAAAGACATACTGTAGTGGTATTACGGAAGAACCAGAGAAGAGCAAATTGAATGATTCTAGACTAAGACTACAGAGATGGTCAATGAGGAAAGATCGTAAAAGTGGAATCTTTTAAGTTTACGCAAACTTAAGAGGAGACATGACTGAAATGTTCAAACTTATGGAAGTAATTAGTACTGTGAATTCCAACTATGATTTTTAACATAACGTCTTCAAGAAGAACACCGGGCACAAATGGAAGTTGGTTAAAGGCTAATCAATCGCAAATGTTAGAACGTTTTTTTTCCACTCAGGGAGCCGTAGATATGTGGAATCAATTAACAAGTATGGAGGCAGATCATAGAACTTTGGGGATCTTCAAAACTTTAATGAATAATAAATCACAAGTTACAATAATACAGGTTAAATGAACTGATCTTGTCAAAAATGTTCTTTTGAATATTAAAACTATTTTTGCAGTCTAAGCAGCAAATCCCATACATCCTTTTCCTCAGCCATACTTGCCAACTCATACTATGGAATCCCAAGGCGTTCCCAGGCCATATGGGAGATATTACCCTGCCAGTGAGCAATGGGTCTTCCCTGGAGTCTCCTCCCAGCTGTTCACGCCTGTAAAACCTCCATAAGAATGGACCTCCGCATCGGATGCCGAAACTACCTCAACTGATTCCACATGATGCAGCTCTTCTCCGAGCCGGTCCTGGATGTCTGCACTTCTGAACCTGTCTGCAAGGGACAGCCCAGCCACCCCATGGAGAAAGTTCATTTTGGCCACTTGTACCCACAATCTCATTCTTTTGGTCACTTTCCAAAGCTCATGACCCTAGTTGAGGGTAGGGACATATATTTTACACATCGTGATATACGCAAGTCAAGATGTAAAGACTTTAAATTTTTAAAATTTTGCAAGGAATTAGTACACTGTGTTAAGACTGATAGATCGAGTGGAAAATCAAGAGCTTTGCCTTCCAACTCAGCTCCTTCTTCACCACTACAGATTGGTATAGCAAATTCGCTCGCCGCCCCAATGTGCCGGTTTCACCTCACTCATGAACAAGACCCCAAGGTACTTAAACTCCTCCACTTGAGGCAGTAACTCACCTTCCACTCAGACAGGACAGTCCACCTTTTTCCTACTGAGGCACATACCTCCAGTATAATACCAATGCCACATAACGGCTATCCTACTTAGATCTAAGTAGGGGTGCTATTACCGAAATTATACTAGTCAAGGGTCCATTATTTTTTCCCCCTCAAACAGCAAAAAAATAATTGCAACTTATCCTTTCAGTATTTTCAATTATTACTGTAATTGCAAAGCATTCAAAATCCTTAGAAATCGCAGAAGTAGGTTTGAGTTCCAAAATGATGATGTACTTGCACTCTGTCAGTGTCTACTACTTTCTCACATTCTTTTCACAGACAATAATATGCATACAATTCATCCTGTCTGTTATATCATAAACAAGTACTAAGTCATAAACTGTACATCTGAGTTCATATTACTGTATAATCACACAGACATGCACAGTACAATATAAACAGGCATGTGTATGGCATTCTATCAAGACAAAAGTCATTTCCATTTTCAAATGGCACTGTATATCCTCACACATAATTCACTCTTGTACATAATAGAACACAACATGTTTACATTTGCTGCATTTGTCACCTAAAGAGAAAAAAACATTTTGACAATATAGCAATAGCAGTTAAATCAGACTCCTACATTACATGTGCAAAGCACAGGGAGCAATGCAGGTACTGGCCAGTAATGCATGCTCGATTACTTGCCTTAAGTATATACAAGTCTAGATAAACATTGTTAAAATAAATGCTACCTCATTCAAGGAGGCATTGTCTCCTGAAAAAGCCTCTAATGTTTCTGACACTGAGCAAGAAAGGACAATAGCAATTTGGTGTTGACTTAGAGCAAGCTGTCTTGAAGTACCTTTGAAAGTTAATATTCTTTTCTTACTGATAAGCACTACATTCACAAAAAACACACAGCTTCACTCTAATTGGAACAAACAGATAACTTTCTGTTTTCAGCTTAATGAAGACTCTTTCTGGGTAACTACTTAAAACTGACTGTTACCACGGAAAGGATGGGACAAGTAAGAATAACTGACACATTCTGTAAACCGTATAAGTGCTTACAAAAATGAACACTCAAAATTTTTTCTCTTTTTAATTAAAATCAAAGCACCTGTAAAAACTCTACTCAACGGCTGAACCTGGAATGGGGCTGCTAGTTGAACACAATTTGTCTGATGTTGTAGTTATCTACGAAAAAACACAATCAGAGCTTGATCTAGAAAGTCACTATGCATATTTTATTTTCAATATCTCCTTTTTTCCAAACCCTTCATTGCCACACATGCACGTTGCTTAACCTATTTCATAGAAACCTTACATATTTTGGATCGGTATCAGAATTGCATTATTAAGTGTAATTCTTAGTTACATTATTAATATAGGAGGAACAGAATACAAAGCCTTAAGTGGTGTAAAACATGTACACGCACACGTTTAATGTATGCTAGCCTAAAGTTCCTTTTACCAAACTGCATCTGCGAATACAAAGTAATTTATATCATTCACTCAACAATAATTACCCCCATAGTAAATGGTCATCGTCATAAACCCGAAATAATACTTTTCATTTATTTTTATTAGGCAATATTATGATGATTAACTTCAAAGTGACTAAACACCTAAGTTTCCAAAGAATACAAAATGCCCCGAAAAAGAATCTCTAAACGGTATTTCTACCTTCTGATTTACTCTGGCGTACTGAACAAATACAAGAAAACCCTTTCTTTTAAAACTATCACATTTTTAGAACTTGCATAGAAAAATAACCTTAAAAAAAACATGTCACTCACAGTTACGTACACAAAGTTTTAATACACATGCAACTAAACATAACTTTTGCACTTTTTGTCAAACATATTTGCTCACTGCTTTATGGAGAGCAACTAACTTGCATTGATTAAATGTAATGTTTGATTGAAATGCTGCCTAAACCTCCAAAGGCGCAAATAACTACACAGTATACACAAATATAGAAGTACAGTTTGCATAGTAGCAACCGTTCTTTAGTTGGCAATCTGAAAGACTGTATAAAAACGAAACCCTGTAATTAAAATATATGAATTTTCTCCCTTCATTACCTTATATCACCCACTGTCAATGCTCAACTCCGACAGCACACACACATACCCACAACCTATCCCAACGGACAATTCCGCCCGCCCCATTCATATCGGGGCTGAATGTCATTAGATGGTACGAAACGACTAATGAGAACCTAGAGTTCTGATAGGTCAAAATAATTATCCATCTTCCTGACAGGGGGGGCGGGTCTGCTTTAAAGTTACTGTGCCGCTTCATCGAGTGACGTGTCCCAGTCGACAAAAACCGGAAGCGCATGCGTGACGTGTCATGAGGACCCCTACAGGTTGGAGGCTGATTTTCAGGAAAATTAATGAAACCTTCGTGCTGTTTACTGCGGTTTGTATTGTAAATTTAATGAGAGTTTAAAAAATAAATGTTATTCCGTTACAAGACGATGGACGAGTTCGAGAAGGACTGCTAAAACGTATCATTATTTTATTTTGACATCTATAGACGTCAATGTTGAGTTATTAATTGAAAAAATAAGACTCTTGTTTATTCCGTGCTGACCCCAATAGGCCGGAGGATAATATCAGCGATATTTTTAAAATTTCGTTAACAGTGATTTTGTTACATCGATTATTACTACAGGTAGTTTCCGCCTGTTAACATTTATCTGTTATATCTTAACTTAGCATCTTGTGTAGACTGTTCTTAATACCATGCCATTCATTATTAGTTAAACAATACTGTATTTACTTCAAAATATACCAACGAATTTCATGTCTGTAATTATTTCTAATGTATTTTGCTTCGTATGCATAGATCATATGGACAATATTTGCTGTATGCTACCTTTACGAATGTATTTGTAAAAAGCCTTTTAATAATTAACGTGTTTAGCATTTTTATTTCTTCCTAGGAACACGATTCACAGTTATCCTTTGTTCATGTTGATGTTTAACATAAACGTTATGTCATTTAATTATGTATTTTTAATTAAACAGTTGCAGTAAAAGTCCAGCCTAACATTAATCCATACATGTAAAAATGTATAAGATTTCTAGGCTCATCCGATGTAATCATAATTGGATTTAGAAAATATTGGATCTATAGCTCAATTTTAGTCAATACAGCCCTGCCATATTCGCTTCACACATCTCAGAGTAAAGGTGACGTTAATGCACTTTTACAGTGGAATTGAAACGGTCTTAATAACAGAAACATTTGGGTGGTAGGGTCAGATTTTGGTATTAACAATAAGAAAGAATGGATCCATCGTGCCTTGTATCAATGGTTAGGGCTGGTGTTGTTGGTGTAATGATGTGAGTGATATTTTCTTGGCATACTTTGTGGCTCTTTGTACCCATTGAGCATTATTTAAATGCCACAGCCTACCTGAGTATTGTTGCTGATCATGTCCATCCCTTTATGACGGCAGTGTACCCATTTTCTGATGGCGACCTCCAGCAGGGTTAACATGCCATGTCAAAAAGCTCAAATCCTCTCAAACTGGTTTCTTGAACATGACCATGAGTTCACTGTACTTTAAAAGTGTCATGTTTTATTATTGTTATACAACATTGAATCACAGTGGATTTAATTTGGCTTTTTTGCCACTGATCAACAAAATAAAGACTCTTTAATGTCCAAGTAAAAGCAGATCTCTGCAAAGTGATCTGTATTTATTACAAATACAAAACATAAAATAAATGATCACATAAGTATTCACTCCCTCATATCAGTATTAAATAGAAGACATTTGGTAGCCATGAATACCTTGAGTCTTTGTGCACAGGTCTCTCTTTATCAGCTTTGCACATATGGACACCACCATTTTTCCTTATTCTTCTCTGCAAAACTGCTCAAGCTCTGTCATCTGGCATGTTGATCGTGAGTGAACTGCCTTTCTCAAGTCCAGCCAGAAATTCTCTCAGTTGAGATCTGGACTCTGACCCGGCCATTCCTGGATGTTCATTTTGTATTTGTAAGACAGTCCTGTTTTGACATAATGTTTGGAGTCTTTGTCTTGCTGGAAAATAAATCTTTTCTCCTTCACATCAGGATTTCCTCTAGAATTTCCCTGTATTTTGCTGCATTCATTTTCCCCTAAACATAAAGATGATGGGGTGGGATGGGGTGTAATGCTATTTGGTCAGATGGCCAAAAAGCCCAATTTTGGTCTCATCAGACCATAGAACCTTCTTCCAGCTGACTTAAGACTCTCCCAGTGCCTTCTGGCAAACTCTACCTGAGATATCATATGCATTTTTTCTCTTTGCCACTCTCCCATAAAGCTGTGACAGGTGAGGTATGATGGCAACAGTTGTTGTCTGCACAGTTGCACCAATCTTTTATCATTGCAGCTTGTAACTACTTCAGAGTTCTCATAGGGCTCTTGGTTGTCTCCCTGATCAGTCTTCTTCTCAGATGATCACTCAATATTTGTGGATGGCTTGCTCTAGATTTATACCTGTACCATACTCTGCGTTTCTTAGTGATTGATTTAACTGGACTTCAAAGGACATTCAATGACTTAGATGTTTTCTTGTAACCATCGCTCTTGGACTTGTGCTTTTCAATCAACTTTTCATGGAATAGTTTAGAGTGTTCTTTGATCTTCATTGTGTAGGTTAGGCTTGACTTATCACAAGTTGGACCTTCCAGATTCAATATTTATACTACAATCAATTGAAGCCCATTGACTGTGGGGAGGATTAGACCCATTAAACTAATTACTTGTATTCTAAAAACTACTGACTGCACCAATGATGATTTGGGTTTGTCATTTTAAAGGGTTGGTCATTTATATGGTCCGTTATCTTCTATTGTATATTTGTAAATAATTTAGAGCACTTTGCAGAGATCTGTTTTCACTTTGACATTAAAATGTCTTCTTCTGTTTATCATTGCCAAAAAGCCCAATAAAATCCATTGTGTTTCAAAGTTGCATAGTAATATAATTGGAAAACTTTGAAGAAAGGTACATGCTTTTTATTGCATCATATATATGACAATTTTGCAGCATTTCCACAGAGGTGCATACATATACAAGTTTGACTTTGATATGAAAAGTATATTGTTTAATGAGAGTAATATTTAAGCTGTAAGACAAGGTCTTTTCAAGTGGAATTACATTTATTAGAAGAAATGTAATTGGAGGGGGATCAGTGCCTGAACTTAATATCTTTTGTGGCAATCTCTTGTATTTATGCAAAACTCTCTGTTCATCAAGTTTTAGGTATAATTTATATTATATTAAAAATGGTATTAGTCAAAATGTGTATTGCCTTAAAAAAATCACATTTTAATACTTAAGATCTCTGATGACCAAAATGTTGAAGCCATGCAACATGTTTTCAATCAGATCTAAATAAAACGTTTGACTGCACCAACGACATTTGCAATCTTCTAGTGAAATTTTTTGTAACTTGGTTTGAATTACAATATATGCTTTAATACCCATTTTAATTCTTTATATATACATATTTACATTTTCAGCTTTCTAAATTAGAACTGGAGACACACTGAATGAGAGTGGCACCATGATCACTGCTATTGCCTTGCAGATTTAGCAACCTGATTTTGAATCCTGCACCTAGCTGTTGCCTGCCCCAAATGTTACAGTGGGTATGTCTGTGTGTGTGTGTTGAAGTGGACCCTGTTCTAAAGCTGGTTTGAGATTGTGTGATTATTATACAGAACTAGCTGTGTAAGTCCATGCTGTAAAAAGCCCGGGCTACTAGAAACCATGGATTCTGGCACTATAATTAATCAATCGCATCAGTTTTGCATAAGTGGCTAAGCGAGGTTCTCTATACTCGGTGGTTTCGTTTTGCCGATGTGCTCGCCTCGCTTGTGTAGTAGCGGCTAAGGGAATTTCTTTTTTCTCAGTGGTTTCACTTTGGTGTCAGAGTTGCTTTCTTTGAGTGTCATGCTGTAGCCTCGCATTTCTGGGCCAGACCAACAGAAAGACAGACACACACTTCCACGCATAGACATTTATGTATAAAATAAACTTAATTTAAGGACATTGTGACCTCTGGGCACAACACAATGTCATTAAATGTACTTTTAAGTCTAGACATGCTGGGTTCTTCTATTCTCCAGTCATCTCAATTTAAAGAGTGGTTTCTTTTTTTTCTCTCCAGTCAGCACAGTAAAACTTTCAATTCAATTAATTTTTGTGTAGGGTTCTTGCACAAGTACAGGCACAGGACAATGGCGCACATTTACAACTCTTGCCTGCTGCATTTTGTAGGGGACAAATTGTCTCTGAAACTTTTCATTTTGCCTAACTGCTAACCCTTGCATGTACACCCACATATTAAAATAGGCAAAAACTCTGTTTGAGAAAAATGCTAATTACATAGTCTCCTGTCTTTTCTATAATGTCTATAAGCTCACATTTTTTTTTAACACCACCAAAGATGACCGGTGTTCAAGCTAAAACTGCATTTCTGGTCTTTCTTTCATGCCACAATGTGTACTGTCCACCAAAATAAAAATTTCACTTGGATTTAATGTATCAATGGGATTTATTAACAGAAATTCATAATACTTTTACAAATTGTCACAATTATCAAGTAGCACACTGTCATTCTGCTTTTGTGTGCACTTTTCACAATCTGTAAATATATTTATTACATAACCAATGGCCACCTGAAATTACCTGATCTGAAATGCACAACCAAGAAGAAATATGCTTCCTTTAGCTGGAATAAAGGAGAGTTTATACATAGGGTCATTATTGTGTTGAACTTGACCAGCATTCATTTTTTGATTAAATGACAACATGGACTAATAGCATATATACTTATCAGATTGTTTTTATTAAATGAACGCAACTTATCAAGACTTCAATACAAATAATCAGAGTCTAGGACAAAGCATGAGCAAAAAGTGTCCATATGAAAATCTGGAAGCAAGGAATTAGCTGTCAAGTGAAAGCTTCATACCGCTGAATCTCTCAATTTTATTTTCAGATAAAGGAAGCAGATTGATTGTGACCAGGCCTCCTGGTTTGTTAACACTGCTCTTTGAAAGGTGTGCCATTTTCAGTTCACTACAATATGTCAGTGCATTGCAGAGGTCCAAACCACATTTGGAAAAGAAAACAAAAAAAAAAAAAAAGCCCGCCGTTACGTTTCTCATGGAACATAGATATTAGATATCCCATTCAAAAGACATACAGTATGTAGGAGCATTCCACACAACTATCAACGTTTAATACACAACATCTTCAGAAGATTTCAGGCCTACACTAGGAAGCTGTCCCTCACATACAGCGACAGGATGCTTGTCTCTTTCCTACCTCTTATTGTCTACATCAGATTACCACTGTCTGGACATAGGACTTCATTTTTTCCAGTCCTTCTTTCTGCCCTTATCATGGCATTGCAGTCTAATGAGCACAGGTACAAGACAATAATGAAAAAGAGTAAAAATAAAAGGGAAATATTAATTCATCAGTGATTCTTAATTAGCACTGCAGATCTGTTCAGAAGCTAAAAGGCAAAAAAAAAAAAAACAACTAAATAGCAAAGCACAAATCCAGAACAAATCAAATTTCGCCTTTTAACAAAATAGTATGATGCATGTTGTAGTGATATGGTAATCCTGATTAAATGACACATTTTTCTTATGCGTGTGTCCCTTTTTCAAAAACTTTAAAAAAACCTGGCAGTTCCACTTCTGGCATCACACCTTGTGTTTTGCTTATACCTATACTCAGGTGTAAAGCTTGGTTTGGGTCCTTTTGTCACAAGTAGTTTTTTTTTTTGTTGTTGAGGTAAGACATGCCTTCAAAGGTCTGACCACATCATTAACTTGTAGCCAAAGTTGTCTCTCAAGAAAACAGAATCCAAACAAACAAAAATAGCAAATCATAGGTAGGCCTGGAAAGACATGCGGAAGGGGGATGGATATTGATGGTCAAAAGAAATGAGTTTCTTTTAATATGGGCAAATGGCACAGCTTCTATACAAAAATAAAGTTACAAGTCTCAGGCACAAGGCAGTCACAAAGTCTATAAAACATTGTTCACATAAAAACAATATTTTTTCAGTGTTAAATCACATAGAAGCATCAAATTTCTGAAAAAAATCAAAATATGCCACTCCCCCAACCTTAAATAAATCTTCATATAAAACCTACAGAGTTTATTTTTCTTTTGCATTCATTTTTTATGTACTGTCCACTAACAGACATGTGCAACCTTCAGGTGGTTAATGGCTGCCAGAATCTGGCATTTGACCACCCTTAAAGAGGAATCAAGTGTCTTGCACTGTCTCATAAGTTGTGGAGAGCAGCCTGAACTGTATTGTTCCCTTAATGTCCTATGGTGGAGCTCACTGTGCAGCAAGGGGGCGATGTCGAGCTGGAGATGAATGGGGAGAAGACAGCCTCTCCGTGGAGGCCGAGGTGGTCAGGGACGACTGAAGGTGTACAGTCTTGTTGAACAGTTTGTTGCTAATCAGCACAACCAGAGAGAAGAGGCGTAACGGAAAGTGGCTGGACAGTAAAAGACAAGAAAAACAAATAAAGAAGTTAGAAATCTGTATGTAAAAGGATCAATTTAGCAACCATTAAGGCACTGTCAAGAGATTTTGTGATTCAAGAATTTAAATATCACCACCAACTGCAAATTATAAAGGACAGCCTTCATGCAGTGCTTCCTGGAGAAACGAGCACAGTAAAACTTTGAAGATATTAATTTACAGACTGAAAACAAAAATGAATCAGTTCAATATCTTTTATATATACAAATATTAGAAACATTTGTACACTTGGTTATCCATGTAGTTACTTTATCAGCCAATCGTGCCAGCATGTGAAAGAAGTTATATTTGCATATATTAATACAAATTGTGAAAGTATTGATTGGTAAACGTTGGTACCCAAACTCTACACTTGCTTCAACAGCTGTCTTTATATTAAATACCCAACTGAATGGGCTACCGATACAGAAATGGTTACTTCTACCAACAGTCTAGAAGGAGGCTTCAACGCCCTGCAGTTCTTAGTTGGTTAAACAGTAAACTGCATAAAAAGATGGGTAGGGTATCTACCACATTAACTTTTTAATATGTAAATCATAAAATTAAATTAAAACTTGCTGTACTTTTCACCTATACTGCATCCTTAATATTATACACTCACTGTGCAAATTATTAGCAACAACTGTGCAGCTGCTTATTCATATAATTTCCTAATCAGTCAATCATGCGACAGAAGTACAATATATAAAATCATGCAGATACAGGTCAGGAGCTTTAGTTATTCACATTAAATACCAGAATGGGGAAAAACTTGGATCTCAGTGATGTAATTGATGGTGGCAGACATTCTGTTTTGAACATTCCTGTAACTGCTGATCTCCTGAAAGTTTTACGTACAACAGTCTCTAGAGTTTACTCAGAATGGGGCAAAAATCAAAAACATCCAGAGAGCAGCAGTTTTGTGGACTTGAAATATTTTGTTGATAAAGAGTTGTCTGAGGAGAATGGCCAGAGTGATTGGAGGTGACAGACAGGCTACAGTAACTCACATGACCACTATATACAACTTTGGTAAGCAGGAGAGCATCTTAGCATGTCCAACACATCATACCTTAAGGTGGATGGGCTACAAAAAAAAAAAAAAAAAATCTACATTGGGTTCCACTCCTGTTACTCAAGAATGTTGCAGTGAGCACATGTTTATTATAACTGGACAGATGAAGACTGGAAAAAAATAGTCTGGTCTGATGAGTCTTGATTTCTGCTGAAGCACACAGATGGTATGGAGCCAACAGCATGAAAACATGCACCCAACCTGCCTTGTGTCAATAGTCCTTGCAAGTGGTAGTGATGTACTGGTCTAGGAAATGCCACGACCTATTTGAGTACTGTTGCTGAACATGTGCATCTCTTTGTGGCCATCTTCTAATAATTACTTCCAGCATGATAATGTACCATGTCCCGAAGCAAAAGTAATTTCAAACTGGTTTCATGAACATGACAATGCGCTCAGTGTTCTACACTAGTTACGGACCCATTTCAAAAGAACACATTTGGGATGTGGCAGAACGAGGGATTTGTAGCATGAAAGTGCAGCTGATGAACTGCATGATGCAATCATGTCAGCATGGACCAGTAATCTCAAAGGATTGTTCAAAACATCTTGTGCAATCCATGGCACAAAGAACAGAGATCGTTTTTAGAGCAAAAGGAAGCTTTAGCCAGTATTAGTATAGTGTTCCTAATAATTTGCTCAGTGAGTATATATGTATTTGTGTACTGTACATGAATGAAAAACAAGTATAATCTGAATGTATGAGTATACAGAGGATGGCTCCCTTGATATTTTAGAAGAAAAACCTGCCTTCATTCTTTTATAGCCTAATACATTTTTGGATAGGTTCAGGGGTGTTGAAATGCCAATTAAGTCTGCTGAAATCTCTGCAGTGTTCTCTGGAACCTATAACATTTGAATCAACTTCTGATTACCAAGCTACTTATCTTATATTATTATCTTTATGCATGTATGACAACAGAGATGTATGCATCATTGTTGCTGCTCTTTGTCTCCTAGGACAGAGGTACATATGACAATAGAAAGGCCAAATGTGCCCATTACTTTGTAGTAGGATTTTGCATGAAGACCTTAATTTTTGTCCATATAAAATGATGGTAGTGCAGGAACTCACTGAGAGAGACTTGGGGAGCAGAGCCGTAGAAAGTTGTGAACGAACATTGTGTAAACTGTTCATCGAGATGCCATTTGTCATGTGCAGTGACGAGGCATATTTTCATTTCAATGGTTGCGTAAATAAGAAAAACTTTCACTACTGGGCTGAAACCAACCCTTGTGAACTTCATCAGAGACCCCTGCACAGTGAGTGTATTACAACTTGGTGCACCGTTGCATAATTTGGCATTGTAGACCCTTACTTTTTTGAGGAGGGGGGGAGCAACAGTCATTGTCACTTCAGAATGTTACATTAAAATGCTAGAGAAGTTTTTGAGGCCCCAACTGAAAGAAATGGATGTGGTGGATGACTGATTTCAACAGGATGGAGCAACAGCTCATACGGTGTGGAGATCCATGCAAGTTTTGCGGGAGATGTGTCCTGGGAAGCTATTACCCTGAGTGGCGATGTCAGATGGCCTGATTTGCGGGTGATTTCTTCTTCTGGGGCTATCTCAGGTCAAAGGTCAAGGACACTATTTGCCACAAAATTGCCGCTATTCCCCTTGAAATGACCGAACAAGTCATATGAGCATTCAGATATTGTCTCGAAGAATGTATCGCTAATGATGGCCACCACCTTGAAGACACCATTTTTAGAACACAGTGAAAAAAATCTATTTTGTATACGCTTTCTTGTGTCATAATGAAAAATATTTTTATCTTGTAGCATTTTGGTAGAATAAATGTTTGAAATGTGATACTTCTTTTTGGCTCATCCTGTATAACACTTGCTGCCTTAAAAAGGCAAACATGATAACTGAAGACCGTTACCATCCTGCACTGGACTCCAACCTTCTATCTAATGCAGAAGTAGATTTAGGGACAACTTCTAACAATAGGTGGTACATTGCTAAACAGTCAGTCAAAAGAACACTGTCAAATAACTGTGTGTGTGTGTGTATCTTGCATAATCTCATTTTCTACTGGGAGAGGTTCTGGTTCATTCATAGACCCCAAATGGGTTAAAAAGTTTTGGTAAACATATAAAATTAAATGATTTTAACTCACCTTGTTGAGATATAAATATTAGAAAATAAGGAGGGGTATTCACTTTCATACTTACTAGAGTTTCACTGGAGTTTTGGCCTCATTAGCACTAATAATGAAGAGAGGAAAAAGGATCGAGAACAGACAACCACTAGAACGAAAAACAAAATCATTTTATAATATCAAAAGTTTATAGAAATGTGGTAACAGAAATGGTGAATAATCACTCAGATTGTCTAAGATTCTGCTGTTTAAATGGCTATATGCAGTTAAAAGAAGCAATAATTATGAACAATAAATGGACAATGATAAACTATTAATTACCAAGCAATGAAAGTGACTTAGGGTTTAATGTTAACATACCATTTTAATTATCAAGGAAATGGACATAAAATTGTGCACTACTGTAAAGGCTATACATATAAATGAATCAGAATAATTTTCAGCGTCCCTATTAATCCATGAGGACTGCAAATGGTTTAAATTGTGCAGTTCTACTCATTATATACAAAAACACAAATAAACAAGTTGAAATCAAGACTAAAGTGAAAATCATTCTTTGAAGGTCTAAGGGAACTGTGAAAACAATATTTTTCCAGCTAACCAATAAACCTGAAACAGCAGAATTATTTGAAATACCGCTTTAGTTAAGGACCCCGGGGAAATTAAGGGAAAATTTGTTAAAGGAAGAACCCAGTAAGTATTTTTTTCTTCAAAAGTTAATTAATAAAAAAATACTAAGTCAAGGAGTAGTGGATGATACCTTTAAGTTTCAAAAAATGGGGATGAGATCAGTGGAGGACCTACATTTTTTGGGGCACTGAAGCTTGAACTGTTATGAGGGCCCCTTTGCAACCAGCAGCGGGGTCTGGGTAACCATGATTATCTTCTTCGATAGGGCTATTCCATGACAGATGACCACATTTTTTTTTATACTTTAATAACCTTTACATTTTTATTTTAACTATTATTTTGTATTGAATTACACTATATTATTCATATTATTAAAAAAAAACCTTCTAATATAGTAGACATCCATAATTTTTAAGCTGGAGTCCCTTCAGGGTTAGGGGCCCTGAAGATTAAGTTTATGAGTTTCAGAGTAGATCCACCTCTGGATGAGACACTGTAAATAACAGGTGTCAGCTCCCCAAATAAGCTTGATAAACTACATGACATCCTTTCAATGTAAATATTTCTCTAAAAGAAGCCATTAAGAATTGAAACTATTATATCATCAGCACACAACCAAAAAATAAACTGTTAAGTAGATGTGCATGTCTCATTTTCATACCTAATGATATAGGAAGAAGGCAAGGCAGTTAGTAGAGCCATTGGAAGCCCAAAGCCAAAGTAATAGGGCCAGTTTCGTTCAATATTGGAGAGCCGCTGATGCATCTCAATGCCTACATACCAGTCATAAAAGAAACACATGGAATATTACATAAATTGTCACAATAATAAAATATGTTACATATGCAGTAAGTCCAGTCAAAAGACATGCTATTAAGATCATAAGAGGAGGGAGGAGAAACTCAAAAACAAATGGATTAATTTTGTTTAGCAGGAGTACTGCGCTGAACATCCAGTGCATGGACAAGCTCAACAGACTATTATTATTTACCTACAATTTGCTATTAATTTAATTATCCTACAGCACTTTGAAATTTTTACTGCTTTAGCATTTATTTCAACTAGCAGTTAATCCATAAACATACCAATGATCACTTACACCGAATGTGTTTAGTACCAACAGTTAACCTGACCCTTACATCTTTAGGGTATGAGATTAAAACAAACAATAGAACACAGAACACGGACAAACTCCACATTGACATTGACTAAGGTGGGGTATGATTCCAAATATTTGGAACTTTGAAGCAGTGGCCCACTACAAAGTAATCTTAAATTATATAGTGTGATAGCCTGATTCTCATAACAAAGCATCTCTTATTTGGCAAAAAAAAAAACATCACACACACACCAAAAGAACAATGTTGATGCAAGGTCCTTACCGTGATTAAACCAACGGTACTCAAAGCAGTAGAGTGAATAAAGTAGAGACATATGAAGAAGGCTGATCAGCTGACCAATGACATCAATAGGGAAGAGACAGACTATCATTCCCTTTTAAGAATAATAAGAATAATAAAAGATATTCATGTTAGAAAAACTTCAACACTGTTTGTAGGTAAAAGCAATTAAACAAGGGATGCCAGGGGTAATACCTGAATGAGGAAGAGGGCCTGAAGCAACAGGTTGAAAAGCATGTCTGCTATGATTTTACTAACACTTGGAAAAGGCTGAATCTTTCGTCCTGACACTTCAAAAGCAAGATCTGCAATGTCCTGAAGAACAAAATGGGAAAGAAATATGTTCCAAAAATATTTTAGACACACTAAGAATATATTGCAAATTAAATGAACAAATATACTAATGGTTGCACAAACCTGAAACCATATGGCATTAACAATTTTGCTAAGAACAAAAAGGGGCAACACCCAGAGGGCACTGAAAACTGAAGTCAAGATGAACTCTAACCAGGACCATACATCACCATGGAGAGAAGGATCCCCTTAAAAGAAAAATAAACATTTTTATTAAATCTTGACAACAACAGGAATATTTACACAAAATCTTACACTTTCTCAGTCATATTTCATGTTTTCTTCTTTTATTTTTATCTATCCCTTATTCTAACACAGAGTTGCCTAGGACCTATTCTGGTAACATCAGTTGCAAGGAAGGTGTTATCCAGTTCATCACAGTGGAACTGTTTTTAACTGCCAATCACTAATCTGTTTGCTTGGAAAACCAGAGAATCTGGAGAAAACCGACACAGACATAAGAGCAACTAAAACCACCACAAACAGTGACTGGGCCTTTCTATTCTGATTTGACTGTTTGGAATTATTTAAAGAGGACCACAGGCGTGCCACAATTTAACAGAGTTACTTTTTATTTTGTAATAGATTTTTGTGTCTTTCTTACCAATTATTCTTGCTGTGATGGTTTGGAGAAGGGGAATAAATACTCGGTAGAAGAGATACAGACTTAGCTGGAAAAAAAAGAATATTTACATTTTAAAATACTTCTCCATGGCTTTCACAACATATAGAAAAATGTATCAATATATTCACCAACTTTTCTTTATGATGTACAACAATTTAAAAACAGGAAGAGAAAAAGTAACAGGGGAAACAGGTCTTTGAATAATTTTATATGATAATTTCCTAATCTTTAAATAAAATGGGAAAAATGTCACTTTGAATCATAAAATATTGTATAGCAATGAATTTGTGTGCAAAAACTTAAATTAGTGGTTATTAACTTGAGGACATTTCTGACAAATGTTATAATTTAACTGCTTTATTTTAGTTTGCACGTTCTCCCCATGTTTGCGTGGGTTTCCTCCCACAGTCCAAAGACATGCAGGTTAGGTGGATTGGCGATTCTAAATTGTCCCTAGTGTGTGCTTGGTGTGTGGGGGTGTTTGTGTGTGCACGCCCTGCGTTTTTTTTTTTAACTGAGAGGGTAATTTCCAGTAACCAAAAAAACAGCATGCAATCTGAGATTGAGTAGCTCTACTGAAATATGAACCAAGAACAAAAATGAGACTCTACTACTGAAACAATTAAGGACCAACCCACAACCCTTCCCTGACTGTACTGAAGCTAAATGCATCTACAGCATTGGCTTCCCTGGCTAGCTCTAGCTTCTCATCTCAAAGGTAAGTTTACACAGAGAACAGTATCTCTCATTGCTGCCATCAAAAAGAACCACCAGCATTATTGCCCTAGGAATACAAGCAAATAAAGAAATTTGATAAAATAACACTTATTCTAAATGCCAAAAAGGTGTCTGCATTTAAAAAGGAAAAGTGTTAACCGAGATCATTTGCTTAGAGTGTGTTGCGTATACCTGTGTGGTCTAGAAGTGATGATTATTAAAATCACAAAGCTGCAATTTCTAATCTCTCTCTCTCTCTCTCCAGGTGTACCAAGCAAGTCACCGAACCCATCAATACTCTTATTAAGTAAGACTTTTGGACATCAGTAAAAAATACAGTGCATTTGAGGTACTTTGGTAAGATACTCATTATGATCTTCACTATATCGAACAGAAATGCTTAGCTTGATTTATACTTAGTAATAGTAAAATATTTCTTTTTTTCATGCATATCTCCTTCAAACATCTTCTTAATAAATGCAAATGTAAATATTCTAAGAAATTCTACATTTATGTTGGTAATTTCTTTCGGTGTACTTATACCCTCTATATTTATTCTCATCAATCAGAAGGATATCTAAACAGCAGCCAATACAGCATACACAAAAACTGCAGGAATATGTTACTCATTAAAGTCCGATTTTCTGTGTTACAAACAGGTGACTGACTATAAGAGTAAACTATACAGTTTGTTAGGTTTATTTGGCCTTACTTGAATACACTGGCTGACATCAATTTCATGTTTAGTGTTTTATTTATTTTATTTTATTTCAATTAAACTATCACAGTTCCAAACCTACTATATTGGATGAATACTACTTTAACTGTTAATGTGAATAATGGCTAGGAAATTAGGAAACTTATTATTTATAGTAGAAATGTGTTTTTTACTTGGTATATGTATGTAGATGCATACTTGTGTCTGAGAAATTTGTTCTAAATGTACAGTAACACTGGAATCTGTTAATGTGAATAATGGCTAGGAAATTACCCTGGGGAAATACAAATTAGTAAACTTATTATTTATAGTAGAAATTGTGTTTTTTATATGGTGTATGTATGTAGATGCATACATGTGCCTGAGAAATTTATTCTAAATGTGCAGTAACACTGGAATAGCTAACTATGCCAAACCTAATGAATTTGTGTTTATTCTTTTACTGTCTGAAATGTATGTTAGTAAACTACATAACTGCATTTACTGTACTATAACCATTACAGTTATGTAACATTCAACTGAGGTACTTTTAATGTAAAATCATATAAAAAAAAAAGAATTACAGCATTTGGAAGGTTCAAAATAACTGCCTAATAGAATATTATGAGTAAACACATTACGATTTCAAATAAGTTTACTGTAATTTTCATGTGTAGAAGTACATTTTATAAATCTCACTATAGCTCTTTATATATTTAACATTTAATTCTTTTTTTAATAATAACAGAAAAATAAAAAAAACACTCCTGAGATGCATCTTTTCCAGTAACAGATCTGCCTGGGTCTTATAAATTTCTTTGTATGTGATTTCATGCTTCATTAAATAACGCATGGATTTTAATGCCTTGCGCATTCTCTCTACTTAATCTGACATTCTCCCACAAATACATTACCCAGAACACGCCGCCATTCCAGGCACAACACTGCAGGATTCTACTGGCCAGACGGGGTTCACTGGAAAAAAACCCAAAAATGTCTTAGTTTTACTAAACATGAAATAAATTAATGAACATATAAAAATGTAATGAATACATGGATATAACAATTAAACAAAACTAAGTTAGAGCTATGAAAAAAACTATTTTAGCTATTTCACGAAAAAGAAATGGAATTACTTCTCTTTGCAGACTTGTTTAATCTTTCCCCTTAGGTAAGATCCTAGACATTCATCTGAGAGGTTATGAAGCCAAAAAAGCACTACTGTATGCCTAATCTGCAAAAAAGGCCCATTCCAAAATAAAGACAAATACAGCATTCCCAAGTACCCAAAAACAGCAGCTAAGAAGTAATCAGATGTATTTACAGATGTAGAAGAAAAGTTGTCATTAATCAGCAGTGGTCAAATTAACAATGCACTACGTAACATCAACTCCAAATGTAAAATTTACTAAACAAGGTTAGTGCTCTGGTGCTTCTCCTTCACCTTCAGTATTTTCACATGTGATTTACTAAAGCACAAAACAACACAAATATGCTATTTAAATAAATACCAATAAAAAGAGTTATATTTTTTCCTTTCTGTATATTATCACAACATTCATATTAAATAGCTAGCAACAGCACTAAATGATTAATTGAAATTTACAATAAAAATGTAAAATTTAACTTCATTTATTGAGAATGATTTATATGCAATGAACATACAGTATTTTAATATTGCTGCTAACATGCAGTAGCTATAAATAACATCATTTTGTCCATCTGGATATTGCAAAGCTGGCAATTCTTCATTGCAAAATTTCTCAAACTCTCTCATGTGATCTATAGCCGTCTTATAAACAGCAATTTGCAGCTTCATATCCTCAAATGGAATAAGATTGGGATTTGACTTTCACTCGTTATTTTAAACCATTACAGTGTAGCTCTGGGTGTATATTTAGAATCAGTGCATTGCTGGATTATTACTTTTGAGGTTCCAAGTCTCTTAATGAATGCATCGGGTTTTCTTCTAAGATTTCTCTGTATTTTGCTGAAATAATTTTGGATTTTTTCTTTGCAAGGCTTTCTGGCCACAGTACAAAAAGGCATTCTACTTATACCATATTCCACAGTATAGATAGTGCTATGAAAGTGATGTATGGTGTTATCCTTGTTGCCTGTAAGTGTAAATTTGTTCTCTTTGCAAAAATAGAATTTTTTTTCCACTTTGTCTCAAGTTCTCCCACATGCCTGTTGGCAAACAATATTCAAGACTTGAAGAGGAATGGTTTTCATATTTAAACCCAATATGTTTAGCAATTGGTTAGATGTTACCATACAGGTACTTTCTCCCATTTCAGATCTGAAACACTTTACTCCTTACAGCTTCTCTGGGCTTCTTTGCAGTTTCCCTGACTAATGTCGCTCTGACATCACATGTGATGAAGACCATGGAGCAGCTGCTGCTTCACCACCTGAGGCCACAGGTCCTCCATGCCCTCGACCCTCTGCAGTTCGCATAGCAGGAGAAGGTGGGAGCTGAAGATGCCATCATCTGTATGCTACACTGATCCCTCTCCCACTTGGACAGAGGCAGTGGTCCTGTAAGAATTATGTTTCTGGACTTCTCTAGCGCCTTCAACACTATCCAACCTCTGCTCCTTAGGGACAAGCTGACAGAGATGGGAGTAGACTCATACCTGGTGGCATGGATCGTGGACTATCTTACAGACAGACCTCAGTATGTGCATCCTGGGAACTGCAGGTCTGACATTGTGGTCAGCAACACAGGAGCACTGCAGGGGATTTTACTTTCTCCGGTCCTGTTCAGCTTATATACATCGGACTTCCAATACAACTCGGAGTCCTGCCACGTGCAAAAGTTCGCTGACGACACTGCTATGGTGGGCTGCATCATGAGTGGGCAGGAGGAGGAGTATAGGAACCTAATCAAAGACTTTGTTAAATAGTGCCACTTACACCTGAACACCAGCAAAACAAAGGAGTCAGTGGTGGATTTTAGGAGACCCAGGCCCCTCATGGACCCCGTGATTATCAGAGGTGACTGTGTGCAGAGGGTGCAGACCTATAAATACCTAGATGATAAATTGGACTGGACTGCCAGTACTGATGTTCTGTGTAAGAGAGGACAGAGCCGACTATACTTCCTTAGAAGACTGGTATCCTTCAACATCTGCAATAAGATGCTGCGGATGTTCTATCAGACGGTTGTGGCGAGTGCCCTCTTCTACACGGTGGTGTGCTGGGGAGGCAGCATCAAGAAGAAGGACGCCTCACACCTGGACAAACTGGTAAGGAAGGCAGACTATATTGTAGGCACGGAGCTGAACAGTTTGACATCCATGGCAGAGCGACGGGCACTGAGCAGGCTCCAGTCAATCATGGAGAATCCACTGCATCCACTGAACAGGATCATCTCCAGGCAGAGAAGCAGCTTCGATGACAGACTGCTGTCACTGTCCTGCTCCACTGACAGACTGAGGAGATCATTCCTCCCCCACACTATGCGACTCTTCAATTACACCTGGGGGAAACGTTAACATTATACAAAGTTATTGTCTGTTATACCTGCATTTTTATCACTCTTTAATTTAATATTGTTTTTTTTATTGTTTTTTATCAGTATGCTGCTGCTGGAGTATGTGAATTTCCCCTTGGGATTAATAAAGTGCTGACTATCTATCTATCTTTCTTTCTTTCTTTCTTTCTTTCTATCAAATGGTCTTCATTTCTACATACACAGATCTACAGGGCACAACATTCTACAATGATTTACATGCACAGAATATTTTCTATATGTTGTGTTAGCCTTTACTGTGTTTTGGGAATTTTAAAAGTCTTGTACCTCTGCCCAGATTCTTCTTTATAATCTTACAAAGACTTTACTTTAAAAATTGAATTTTCTTCAATATTTATTTTTGGTAGGGGCTGCAGTTACCTGGTTTTAGCAGAGATTATTCAAGTCTGTTTTTCACTTCATAACTAAAGATCAGGCAATAATTAAGTGGTTGGAAATGCTGCCTTCAACATCCTGGGTTTGAATCTTTCTGGAGTTTGCACATTCTCTCTTTATCTGTATCTGTGATCTGGGTGACCTACCAACTTCCCAAAGATGTTCAGTTATGGGTATCTGCTGATTCTAAACTGTCTTTGAGTGTGTGTGTGAAGTGTGTATGCGTGTGCGACTGTGTGTGCATATGTGAGTGGGCTCTGTAATGAATTGCCACCCCAAACTGTGTTGGCAAAAAGCCCAGGGTCCTAGAAACTATTGAAATCATCAGAAAAAAATGGAAATGTAGAGATGTCAGGTAATTGAAAGGAACTACTCTGGGCATCTCTCTCCTAGAAGGTTTCGTTTTGCCTGACATGCTCGCCTCGCTTGTGCATTAGCGACGGGAGGAAAAGTAAAAGCGATACCGTTTTGGCGATGTTAGCGGCTAAGCGACTTTATCTTTCTTCTAAGGTTTAGTTTTGTTGACGTGCTGGCCTCGCTTGTGTTATTAGCAGCTAAGCGAGTTTTCTGTTTCCTTGGAGGCAGAGCCCTTACCCCGACTCCACCTCTCACTTCCAGAGGTAAAATATATAACTATAGTTTGTCAACGTTAAAATATTGCGGGCAGACAACTGTGGAGTGAAATAACTTTCTGCTCTCAGGACTGTGTTGTCATTTAAGAATTAAAGGAGCATTTAATTTGTGTGAAGAAGAAAAAGGTAAAATGTATCCACATGCCGCAAATGCTTATATTCTTATAACTATTACTTCAGTACTTTTTTCTTAACGTTAGTTTTATAAAATTACATGGCAATAAGAATGACACAGCACCATTAAGCATTCAACAGCGATATTTAATACTATGTTTTAAGTCAAACTAAATTTCAACACGATCCCCAAACTTCTTCCACTGTAAGCCATGGGTCCCTAGGTTCCTATATATTTTTTCTCAAGAGCCAAATACAAGCAACATTACAAAGCCAGAAGGCACTGCGTCAACCTTGTATGGTTGTACTATATAATTATTGTACAGTATTTTTAATGGCAGCTGTCTTATTATTATAGTATTTTTATTATTAATAATTATTAATTGCAATCTATTACGTAGGCTTTATGCTAGTAATTTCACTTAACTTGCCATTCAAACTGAAGTGACAGTGGCAAGTAGAAACAAGAGACTTGAGGGCAAGATGGAGTTCTGCTGCAGCAATGCAAAGGTGTGCACTGGAGGGACTGCTCCTATCCTGACTGGTGATAATGCTAATTGGAAAAAATAAATATTCACAAACTAGATGGAGGAAAATATTGTGGAGGGCAGCACTGTAATCATACTTGTGCATATTAATCTGGGAGCCATGTTTATACATGTTTAAACAGAAACAAAACTGATTTTGATATTTCAAAGGTGTTCAATCGAAGAGACGCTTCATCCAGGGATGAAATTAACCTTTTGGCCTTTGCTTTCAACTGGCCAAGTCCAGAAATTGAGAATGGCTGTAACAGAAGCAGCAGGATTTCATATGAGGAGTTGACATTCTCTAAAAGAAACTGTCTATCAATTCTGCTGTGAATGCGTGCATCTATTGAAAATCACTGCTTTATGTACTGAGGTTTGTTATGTGATAGTTCTGTAGGAAATGTTAAGTTAAAATGACCATTGCCCTTTTTGGCTGGGGTTTCAGTGGCACACAAGGTTTCTCAGCTAACAGACCTCACTGCCCATCCATATATGTACATCAGAGTGGAGAACATGCTGGAAAACTGTCTGGGATGGTCTGCTGAACTGAGAACTTTCTGCAGTCATCCCACATCAGCTTTCTGAATTTCATCTGACAACAACACTACTAATCAAGATTAGTGACATCTTTGCAGACTTTGCTGTCTAAAAAGATGTCATAATTTCATTGTTACTAGCAGGTGAATTCCAGCCAGCAGAAGAAACACCTTGAATTAAAACTAGGTACACATTTTTGTTGGCAGCAGACATTCTTGCCAGCTTCTTATATGAAACAGGTTTAGCTTTATATAGCTTTTCTCTACAAAGTTAAAGAAAGACAAGGCAAAGCAAGCTATGAAAGATTACACCGTGGACACAAGCAAACGACCATTTGGAAATGAAGAACAAGTGCACTCCACTGTAAATGTAGTTCCCCACTTAACCCAGATTAAAGACAATGCCAGTCAATGCCACATCAGATGTCATCTAAAAGTCCAAAAACTAGTTTGACTCACGTCTCCCGTTTGTGCTCCTCACTCTGTGCCCTTCTCTGTGCCAAAGCGCCACTGATCCTCCTACGTCTTTGCTCTGATCGTTTCTGCTGGATCCTTGCATCTAACCTGTAGATTGTGCCAATCCCTAAAATGGAGTCCTTTATTCCCTGAAATAAAAAAATAAGCAAAATCCTATTTTGAAGATAAAAAGGCTTAAAAAAGAAAACAATTACAGGACAAACATAACTCAGTCTTTTTCACTCATACTTTTAAGACATGTGTCTACCTCTAATAACAATACTGAATATTAAATGGTGTGCCGTTATAATAGTCTTTGCTGGGGCTCTAATGATAAACTAAAATAACTAGTCGCTAAAAATACCTCACTTTGAAAATGCCTCTTTACTTAATGGAAAAAAAATCCCCCAATACTCATTGCCAATTCTCTTAAATTGCCAAGAGGATGACTGACTGTTGCAACATCACGCAGGAAGGTTCTGACGCTGTCAGCCATTTCCGGTACTTAGACAAGTTCATCAGCTACAGAAGGAAGGTGTGCTGCAACTCAAGAAAACTCTCATGTTGGCTGGAGGGAGGCCTTCGCACCTGGATTAGAAAAAAAAGAAATATGTAAGGAACAGAAAATAAAACAGATTAGTGAATTTCAGCTTTGCGTTCAAGAAAGAATAAGTAAATATTTTTTTCATTTGCATTTTTCAAAATTTACAATTCTAATTTACTTGACTCCAGTTAAGAACTGGATAAATCTCTAGCCATTCCCTTTAATTTTCCATATTTTGACATAAAAGGGGTTCAAGTTTTTGACAGAAAATGCAGGTGACATTTACTGTACATGACACAGCAGGGATAGCGTTACTGGAATGCTGCTAGAGCAACCTTACCAACGAGTAAGAAAAAAAATATTAACAGGTTACTAAGGTAAACTTTAAATTAATCTTATTTAATAGCATTAATGTTATCTTTACTGCACTGAACTTTTCTCATTACATATTGACAGTAGGTCCAGAGAAATTAAAAGTCCATCAAAGAAAAAGCATTTTTGTTTTTTTTACTTTAATAGTTTTTATTGTATTTTTGAAAATCAGAACATTACAATCCCATACTACTTAATGAAACAAATGATAATAACATAAAAGATGTACCCATTAACTTCAGAATTAATCTGGAAATACAATAGAAATACAAAGAAAAAACAAAACATATATCCATCCATGTTTAAACCTGCTTATCCTGAGCAGGGTTGTGAGGAGGCTGGAGTCTATCCCAGCAGGCCTTGGACACAAGGCAGGAACAACCCCTGGACAGGGTACCAGTCCATCGCAGGGAAAACACGCACACATACAGTACATACAACAAAAAACCCACCTAGGCACAGGGGGAACAAGCAAACTTTGCTCCACATGGAGTACACCGGATGTGAACCTTGGCCTCCTTGTTGCAAGGCAGTAGAAAAACAGAACAAAGCCCTCAAATGAAACTTTAAAGACATTTTACAATTTGATCTTATTCATACTGCAATGGAAGATGATTTTTATATCCCATAATTTCATTAAAAATATTCTGACATACTGGAAATAAAAGAGATTAACTATTGCAGTTTCAAGTCAAGTCAAGTTGGGGAGCATGCACTGGTACAGTGCATTGCCGCACCCACTACACAACGAAACAACTTGGGATTCTGGTTGGCAACTCCACACAGTCCAGTCCCACCATCTGGAAATGACCCTCTATCTGCCACAGCCAGGGGTTAAGTGGGCGACCTCTTGGCCTGGTCCAGCCACTCTGGTCCCCAACAATGAGGATCTTACAAGCTGGATCACCCTCAGGGAAACTTGCCACATGACCGTAGTGCCGTAACTAATGCTCCCTCACAATGCAGGTAATGTGCTTCATTCAAGACTCCATCAGCAACCGCTCTTTCGACACAAAGTCAAACCAACGTACCCAAGGATTTTCCGGAGAGACACAGTACCAAAGGGGCCCAGTCTTCGTCTCAGGTCACTGGATAGCATCCATGTCTCACAACCATATAGCAAGACAGGAAGCACCAGGACTCTAAAGACTTGGACCTTCGTCCTTTTGCAAAGATATCGGGAGCACCACACACCCCTTTCCAGTGACCTCATGACACCCCCATGCTCTCCCAATCCATCTACTGACTTCATAGGAAGAGTCACCAGAGACAGGAATGTCACTGCCAAAGTAAGTAAACCTCTCAACAAGGTCCGCAAACAGACAAACTGCTGATGGCTGTTCCCAAGAGGTCATTAAAGGCCTGGATCTTGGTTTTTATCCAGGACACTCGCAAGCCCAGACACTCAGACTCCTCACTCAGTCCCTTGAGCGCCCCGATCAGAGCCTCCATTGACTCTGCGAAGATCACAGCATCGTCAGCAAAGTCAAGATCCGTGAATCTTTCTTCACTAACAGATGCCCCACAGCTGCTGGACCCCATGACCTTGTCCAACACCCAGTCCATACAAGCATTGAGCAAGATAAAAATATTTTATTTTATGCTCTGTACATGCAGAACCTTGACAATGTATTTGGCCACCAACCTTTTTTTTTTTTTTAATTTTTTTTGAATAATCTGAGTAGGAATTTTTATTTATAAATGAAACAGTTGCCCTCCTGGTCTTTTCACACACTATAAATATCGAGAGTTTACAGAGAATGGTGCAATAAACAACAAATAGCCAGTGAGTGGCAGTTATGTGAGTTAATGAGAGAAGCCAGAGGGAAATGGCTAGACTAATTCAAATTAGCAGAAAGGGCACCCATGCTGAAACAGCAGCTCTTTACATCAGTGGCACAGAAGAGTACCTGTGAACACATAACATACACAGCCTTCAGCTACATTATTAGAAGACAAATGCCAGATTTCACACCTGTCAATTAAGAGCAGGAAGACAAGTCTGTGGTGGGCACATATTACCAAAACAAGGTGACTAAAGATTGAAAATATGTTGCCTAGTCTGACAAATGTTAAGGTCAGAATTAATGGTATAAATAGTAGTATAACGGTGTGGGGAATATTTTTTTTCCACACAGTAGGCCTGTTACAACCAACAGGGCATCATTTGAATGCACAAAGTGTAGACCTTGTATATCCCATTATGGCTTCGGTTTGCACTTTTCCAAACATATATTTACAGCTGTGCACTATGTTATAAAGCTTATACAGTCAACTATGGAATTATTGACCCCCCTGAAGAAAATGGGTAAAAACAAAAAAAAAAAAAAAAACATAAAATAAGCAATATGATTAAAACATTCTTCAAAATATTTGGAGATTTTTTTACCGTTTGTCTAAACGTAAAAATCATTCCTACAAGAACATAGTTTTATTTTAAGAAAAGTGTAATGTCTCAAGGGGACACATTTATTGCCACATTTAAATAAATATCAAATAAATACATATCCTTGCTTCTCTTATCCAGGAACTCCTTTGCTGTCTACAACCATTTCCTGTTTCCCTGGGGTAAAAATAAGATGCTGCACACACGTAAAATCCTTTGGTCATCCTTTGTTGTGCAAATTAGGAAATGGTTATAAATAATTCATAGGCCACAGAATACAATGTTAAGGACAATCAGGGTATTAAAAAAATTTCAAAGTACGAAATGGCTGAAAATCTGTTTGGAAGAAGACATGTGAGCATGATGCCCCAACGCATAGTGAGAAAGGAAAATCCTCAAAGAACACATGTGGTTTCTCAACTCCATAATTTGGTTGAATATTGGGGTTCTAATATTTCTAAATTAACTGTTGGATTCCAACTCCAAAGACCTAAAGCTATTTCAAAAGAGGCCCTTTTTAGGCGCAAGACACAAACAGATGGCTCCTGAAGTTTGCCTTGCATCACTAGTTGTGTGCTATGGTCAGATGAGATGGAAATTGAACGTTTTGATTGTGCACACTAGTGGCATGTTTTGGCATAAAGAGAAGCACCTGCTTACTCACTGTGAAATATGGTGGCAGACCATTGATGTTTTGGGGCTCTTTGGGTGCAAGTACTCTTGTGAAGATAAATGGAAAACTGAATTCAAGTACATAGGAATTTTAACCCAGATACTGACTTCTTTTGCCAGAATGTTGAAATTCAGCCTTGGCTGGACATTTCAGCCACATAATGTACCCAAACGCACATCAAAATAAACACAGAAATAGTTGAATAAACATAAAGTTTTTATTCTGCAGATTTAAACCCAATTCAAAACCTGTGGAGTGAACTGGAGAGGGTGGTATACAAGCACAACTCCAAGAATATTAAAGAACTGGAAATGTCCTGAAAGGATTGTGTAGTCCAAAATCCCTTTATACATGTGCCCTAACCTAGTTAAAATTACAGAAAGACGCTCAGTGCTTTTATTTTTGCCAGGAAAGGTTCACTTAATATTAATAATGGAAGTGTAAATGTTCTCAATGAAAACTTTGTTCTACTACAGAACGTTTTTTGTTTGGAAAAAAAAAGTGTTAAAATAAAAGATGAGGCTTATGTATTTGTTTAAACCCTAAATATCACTGATTACATGTAGTTTATGTTATTAATGTTTAACTTGTTTTAATGAGTGTAGCCAAAAATTCTGGAGTTGACTGTACATGTCGTGAAGAAAGAATGTTTTTATATTACACAATTTAGGACCAAAAACACTTTGTTTGCTAAGATATTTGTATTGGAGCTTTACTAAAGCAGACAAAACTTAAATATGCTTCAAAACTGGAATAAACCATTTAGTTCCGAGTCAAATTGAGAAAATATAATTTGAAATCTCCTGCGATGCACTGGCACCCTGCACACTATAAAACTGAACAAGGAGCAGCTCACAACAAAGAAATGGAGGGTTATGGAGTGGCCTGGTCAAAGCTCTGATTTGAATCCCATTGAAAATGGGAAATGCAAGGAAACCCACAGACATCTTACAAATGGAGGAATTCTGCAAGGCAGAGCGGTCACAATTTTCATTACTACATCTAATTATATTTTTGTTGAATAACCGATTGAAAAGGCAAACATTCCTTATGTTTTTATTCAAGTATATCACCTTCATCTGTAGGCACTGTTTGCATGAAGGCCTACCGTGCCTGTTCAAGTTTGTTGCAAAAGTCAACAATTTCCATTGGGTGTATTTACTTTTTCACACTTGTAGTTTAGTTGTACTCTTTCATGGCTACATGAAACTGGGTTTAAATCCTAGCCAGACACTAACTGTGTGTGCATTTGCATTCCCTTTAATGACCTGGTTATCCACAGAAACCTGGTCTCGGAAGTTCCATGTATGTATATCCAGTAGGAGAAACAGCAATATTGGTCTCGGAGAAACTCGGTTAACGCGTGAAGACTTCTCAGCAAGTAATCCAGTTATGTGGCAATGTAAACTCTTAATCAGGTTACACTTACGGATTTCACAGTGTTTGCTTCATGCGTACATCCAGCAGCCATGGGTAGGAAATGTCGGAAGCATCCACAATAAATTTTCTGAGTCAAATGCATTATTCCTTCTCCTAGTTGAAATAATGTTGTACTTCAGAAACTGCAAAATGTATGTTGAAGAACTGAATGAACAGTGCTACTGCAGGATAGGTAAATAATTACAGTAAAATAAAGGGATAATGTCTTTTTTTTTTGGTGAACAAGATGGGCTCCGATTCTCTAAGAGACTAATTTACAGACCAGTATAAAATGGACTGGGGAAAGGTTTGTAGGCAGGTGTGCTGTGGAGATCGTTAAGGACTAATGATGCATTCCTTTTACCTCAAAAATGAAATATTGGAGCTGTGAATGACGTAATAGCCAAGATGACTACATTGGGGAAACTAATACAGATGCTGCCAGCAAAACCTGCTGTGTTTGCTCTTTCGGAGTACAGGCAACAACTGAACAAATGAATAACAACTCATTAGGAGGTATTTTGCCCATACAAACACCGTAGCAACACGTCCAGAGACAGTTTGAATGTACTGTATGCACAACTGATTTAAACTGACACAACTAGACAGAAGTGCTAACAAACAGTGTAATACTACAGCTTTCAGTTCTGTTGATGTGCGGTGCAGTCATCTTGGATTTTCAGGTCAGGATTGGTGAGGCTCTCCCCACTTTCTGAGTAGGAAGTCTGACTTGTGGGAACATTCCAGTTGAAACTTCCAACTAGGAACTCGGAAATTCCGACTTTCCAGTTCAAATGGAATGCAACATAACTTCAGTGGGTGACTGCAGGTCAGCAAGCAGCAACGTAAATCCATTTGTTTCAAATAAGAATGTCTTTTATGTGATAAGCTGGTGTTTGTGACTTTTTTTTTTTGCTCATTTCTTTTTGTTCATTTTTGATTTGCCATGAATGTTGCTGAATCACAGTTATGTTTGCTGTGTAATTTCACAGCGTCATCAAGTTCTTCCATGAGAACCCTGAATACAATGAAGACTGATTGTGGTCATGTATGTTAGGCAGAATGCCTAGAGGTGGCTGGGCGGTCTCGTGGCTATGGGACCCCTGCAGATTTTATTTTTTTCTCCAACCATCTGCAGGTTTTATTCCATATTAATTAGTGTTCCAGAATTCTATTTTCTTATTTATTTGGTCTTTTTTCTCTTTCTTCATTATGGCTTTATAAGCTACATTATTTGTATGAAAATGTGCTATATTAGTGCTGGGTGGTATGACCAAAATTCTATATCACAGTATTTTTCAAAATTACACCGGTTTCACCGTATTCAACGGTATTGTTTTCCCATGCATGAGTGGATGTTAACCACATTTTCCACTGCAAGTACTTCAGTAGACTGGCTAAGAATAACCTATTCCACTGACATGAGAATTGTACATTGTACAAAACAAACATTTTAATGTGCACACAAGTATTAATACAGGTTTGCATGGCCCCATAAAGTGATAGTTTTCAACAGGGTGGCACTAATGAAGAGAAGGAATTACACTGAATGACAAATGCAGTCAAAATATGGAACCTTTTTATTGAACAAATTCTACAAACAACTTAAACTAAAATTTTGACAACATATTTTCAACCATCCAAAGAGGCATTTACACTTAGTAAAATATCCAGAGGTGCTTGTCAAAAGTTGTATTGCACTGTACATGTCTTAGAAAAGGAATAAATAGAATAAATAAACTACACTTTCTATTAATGTTAACAATCTCTGTCCACTGACATGTTAGCTATGTGGATTGTAATGGCGTTGGTTATGTTGATCCACCGCTTGCTCTTTTTGTCGTAGGCAGTACCTCTAGCAAACACGTCTGACTTGAGTGTCCTCTAGCTTTTTCAGGTTTACCCGAGGACGTGGAGGACACCAATCTTAGTTCCATACATTCATGGTACTCCAAAGCATGTGTGCGGCTGAGGTGGTGCAGCAAATTGCTTGTGCTGTCACCTCCGGCCTACGGCGACAACTTTAGCTCTACAGCATTTGCAGTAAATAGTTGTTTGGTCCACATCCGACCTTTTAAAACCAAAGTATCTCCAGACAACAGACACGGCTCCTTTTTTCGGCAGAACTTCTTCTTTGTCATCATGTTCAACTTTATCGTCTGCTACAGCTTCAGTTTCAGAATGTTCTCTGTCCATTTTCACCGCTCAATACCTCCACTAAAGCATATACTCCGTTCCATGAGTGTTTAGTGGTGTAGCAGTGGAATGACCTACCGAAATTAATCAGATCAGCTGACTCCATGAATTCTTTTAAAAAACAACTCAAAACTCATCTGTTCAGGAAGGCTTTTAGCTCTACTTGACTTTATTACCCTTCTCTCAGTTTACCTCTCTGTCAAGATGATCATGTAACCTGTATGTGTGTGCGAGACCATCAACTCTGTTGTCTGTTAGGCTTTTTTTCTCTGAATTCACTGTCGTAATCTTCTTTACTTATTTATTTGGTTTGTACAATGCTATATACTGTATACCCTGCCATTCTTTCTTATATTCTGTAAGTGCCTTGAGCATGGGAAAGGTGCTATATAATTAATATGTATTATTATTATTATTATTAAAAGGTCCCTCCTTAATCACTTTCCCGCTGCGCCACGTTCCGAACATTGTTTAGGCTATTTAAACCGGTACTGCGGTATAAAGAAAATCCATACCACAACAAAAATAAAAAACGGTTTTCGGTATGAACCGGTATATCTCCCAGCACTATGCTAAATAAATGAATGTTGTTTTTGTAATTTTAATACGATTGCACTGATTTTATTTATTTAGTGTATTCTTGAGCAAACAAGTTTCTTTTAGACATAATAATTTCACCTGTATTTTATTCCAACTTTATGCCTTGAAGAGTCATGGTGAAAATTGTCTTTTTATATATATATCAAATACGATAAATGATTGTGTGATTCATTTAAAGGCATGAGCATTTTTAATTAAACACTGGGACCTTTGCTACACTAAGCTCAGCAGCACAATCTCGGGAGACACAAGCTCCAAACCTGTTTTCACATTCATTTTGGCCATTGTTGATATTATTCTTTTTATTTTATGTGGTTTTTTTTTTATGACATCGGGAGTGTTTTGGCAAAGGATAACCGCTTAGGTGGGCTCATGCATGTAAACTGGGCTTTTTAAGAAACCAGGTTTCTGCCTTCACTGGGTTACTCACCGTATCCCAGTTTTGTATGTGTATGTACAGTTAAGACCACAGGTTAACGTAAACCTTGGCTAAAACCTTTCAAACTTAAAGTTCGTTAAGTATCACACAAATTACGTGACCAAACAATTCACATGTTAAGTCAATTAGCATATATACTCAATTTCAATAAAAGTTTTTCTCCAAAATAATCATTAAGAGACAAATTTATTTTGGCTTTTAACCACTATGTCAGATATTCAGTGGGTCAAAAGCTTACATATAAAAAGTTGACTGTCTCTTTAAACAGTATGGGTGAGTCTGGGAATTGATGTAATTAATTTTTAACAGCTTCTGAGTTGCTAATTATCATAATTAGTGCTTAATTAGAAAACCTGTGGCTGTATATAAGTGCCTACCTGTAGAACTAGCACTTTCTTGGGGTTAAGACAAATGGGGAAATCAAACAAATCGAAGTCAAGGCCTTAGGATGAAAATTCACAAGTCAGATTCCTCCTTAGTTCACAAGATATCACAAGCAACTGGATAATCAGCTGTATGAAAATATAAAAAGCCTGGGACCATACAGACTTTACATCACTCAGAAAGGAAATACAAATTGACTCCCAGAGATGAACAAAGTTTGTTTCAAAAGGGTTCAACAGAACTCCGAGATAACAACTTAAGGAAGCAGTGAAGGAGTTGGAGGTATCAGTAACAAAAGTGTCGTCACCCACCTCCATTGCCGTAGCCTGAAAGGCTGTTAACCAACGTTAGGAACCATTACTTCAAAATCAACATAGAAAATCCAGAGTACAGTTTGTAGTTGCTCACCAGGACAAAGATGCAGCATTTCACAGGAGTGTTCTCTGGTCAGACAAAGCACAATTTGAATTGTTTGGCCATCATGACCAGCGATATGTATGGAGGTTGAAGGGTGAGGCTCTAAATTCAAAGAACACCATGTCTAACTGTGAAGCACGGTGGAGCCAGTATCAAGTTGCGGGGGTGTTTTGCTGGGAAAAGGACTGGGGTACTTCATACAATAGATGACATCATGAAGATGAAGCAGCATTATCTGGCCATCCTGAAGCAACATCTTTAGACATCAGCCACAAAGTTAGAGCTTAGTTGCACCTGTGCAAACTGTTTGCTTCAACTTGCAAGGCTTTGTTTACTTTAATTAAATTACCGCAGAACATCAAAGCATCTCTGTAATATTCTGAAATTTCACTTTTTTCAGTTTTTGCTAATCTAAACTTTAAATGTAAACCTCTGGCAGTTTACTGCTTACCTTTTCATCATTTTAGGTCATGCATTGCATTTCAACTGATTAAGAAAAACCGGAAAAAATGAGGTGTTCTTTAACTTTTGACAGATAGTGTAGCAATTAAAAGGTGAAATAGATCTGTCTCTTAATCATTATTTCATGGAATATAAGTGGATACACTGACTTAACACATGAAGTGTTTGGTAATGTGACATTGTGTAAAGCTGGGGTAATTTAAGCATGAAAGTTGTTAGCCAAGGTGGATTCAAAATAAATCTAGTTTGAGGAATGAGTGTGCCTCCTCCTTCCTGTCTTGTGCTGCCATATTAAGAAATGTAACTGTTGGATTTTGGGAAGCTATATTGGCTCATTGTATTAGCAGTGTGAGGTACTTTTTGATTTCTCAAAAGTAATTCAATTAACTTAACAAGTTATGAAAATGCCATATCAGCAAAATGAATGCGTTGATTTATTATTATTAATGTACATTACAAATATGCTACAATAAAGCTGGCAAGCATAAACAGGTGCACAACAGAATGAAACCACTACAATGATGTTTATTTAGATGCTGAAAATCAACGACTACTACGTGGCTTTGATGGCATGCTCCAAACAGCAGCACATTCAGAGCTGAACCGACCAGAGCAGAGCAGAGCAGAGCAGTGCCGGTGGCTCTTTCTTTTCTCACATTCTGTGGTGTGACTTTTGTATTCCCGATGAACCGAAAGATTTTATTGCTGGCTGCCGCTCGCCTCGCACGTCACTCACTGCATTTTTCGGGTGTTTCCGCGCGCGGATGTGTCGCGATCTCTGAGAGGATCAGTGTTTTTTAAAAAAAGAATCTTGTCGATACCAATTCACTTTGTCAGTTTCCTTATTTTTAATAGGCATCAAGCAAATAATGGGATATACGAACTGCAAATCCAGCTGTCAACAAGGCAACAGCAGCAAACTGCTCCACCCGGGAACAAGACTTTTGTTATTTAAAAATGATCGTTTAACTCGTAACAGAGAGGCAAAGGGAGTAATCTAACACTTACCTCATGTAGATAATCTTGCCACCGTCGCTTTCTATCCGCGTTTTAATTTTAAACAGTGCTTGTCTCCCTCCTTTCTTCTGTCACACACATCAATACACCGCTCTGAGGCCCAACGCAAAACAACACTGCGCATGCTCGCGTCCATCACTGAGGCATGACGGTCTTTGTCGTTCTCTTGGCGTGTAGGTGGCGAATTCGTTTTTCGTGACACTTGTTGCTGTACATCTTGCTTTCTGTTCACAGTTTCTGCGTGAGGACATCCTGTTTAGTACAGTAGAATAGTGTAGTCCATCATGCTTGGTTTTAGTCGTTGTTCAGCTTATAAAAATTGATTTATTAATTTTCTGTTCTGCAACAACAGCAAAATCATTTTTGTTTCTATACAATTCTTTCATACAAAGGATGTAGCTCAAAGTACTTAACAAGAAGGCAAAGAAAAATATTTCAAGAAAATGACAGAAGAATTAATAAAGGGCATTCCTAAGATAGTAAAGATACACAAAATACATACATCAGAGCTCTAATTTTGTTTAGAAGAATTATAAGTCGTTTCAATTATTTTTGTCTGACACCTCCTGACTCGCAGGTAGGAGTAAACACACTGATAAACCGTTGTCTTGATGTCAAATTATGGAAGACATCAAGCTGTTTGGTAGACCACCTGCAGCTCCTAAGAAAACATTTTTTTCTATTTTTGGACCATATATACTCTACAAGAAATTACACCCTTATGATAAAGAGTTAACCACCCTGACATCACCACTCCCGAGACTTCCCTCTGGTTATTAAAGTCGAAGAAAAGATGAGCTTAAGAGTGTTGCATTGAAGTTCTGTAGGAGTCTGGTAAGTTTAAGTCTGAGCTCAAATTAAAATAAAAAATGAAATCAAATTGAATGTTATTCAACCCCCAGCTTCAGTACTTTGTGGAGCATCTTTTAGCTTTTAGAACTTCTAATAATTGTTTTCAATAAGTGTTATTTCTCCTGGCATATTCTAGTTGACCTTTGATGCTCTTTGTGGTCAAGCTTCTTAACACATCCCTGTTCGGATCTTTACCCATTCTTCACGTGCAAAAGCCTCCAGCTCACTGATATTTGATGGGTTCTGTGCTGCAGCTGCCTTCTTTCAATCCCACCAAATATTTTCAATGGGCTTTAAATGTGGGGACTGAGAAGGCCATTTTAGGATCCATTTGTCAACCAAGCCTTTGTTAACTTTGTCCTGCTTCAAAGTCCAATGATCACCAAAATTCACTTTTTGAACAGAACGCATCAAATTCCTCTTTAAAATGGCCAGGTACTTCTGGGAATCCATGATGCCAGTTCCACGGGCGAGATTTCCGGTTCCTACCCCAGAAAAATATCCTCACAATATCAATGACCCATCACCATGCTTGACTGTGGGGATGGTATTCTTTTGGTTATAGGCATGGCCTTTCTTGTACCAGACATACTGGTGGTCCATGTGTCCAAACAGTTCCAATTTAGTTTTATCAGTGCGTAGAACTGCCGTCCTTTGATGTTCTTTGTGGTCAAGAGTGGAGTGCATCTTGGACTGCGACCATGAAGTGTTCATTCTGTGTTGGTCTAACAGTTGCCACCTAAGTAAGTACTTGTCCTGGTCTTCATTGGTTCGTCCTGAAAGGTATATTGCAGCAACACGGGGATTTTTCCTCATTGTCCTGACTAAGTTGTTAAGGGCTCTTGAGGACATTTTGGATTTTCTCCCACGGCCAGGCAGGTTTGCGGATGTGCCATAAGTTTTAAACTTCTTTAAAATGCTCCCCAGTGGTGCCTCTTGCAATGTTCAGTTTTTGGGAGATCTTCTTAAACCCGATTCCTTTCGGGTGCAATGAAATAATTTCCTCTCTCAGATTTTCTGAAAACTCCTTAGTCTTACCCATGATTGCAACTCACCTTCAACACCTTCATGGGTGAGGCTTATATATGCATCAAAGTTGAAGCCAATTGAAGATCATTTTTGAATTGAATTCCCAAAGGCTTAATTATGTTTTAGTTCCACTTTAGGCCATAATAGCTAGCAAAAGGTTTTAAAAACAACAATATTATATAGGATTTGAATAATTGTGACAAGGCTATATTAATGAAATATCCCATTACTCATGGATACTACATCAAACATGTATAACTCAACGAATAAAGAAGACATCCAAAGCAAACTAGACCTTGGATCAACAAAAGAAGGTTGCCTGGTCCAATGCATCCCATTTTCTGGTGCATCATGTGGACGGCTGGGTACATGTGCATGGTTAACCTAGAAAAGGGATGGCACCAGGATTCCCTGGAGGAAGATTACAAGCTGGTGGTAGAAGTGTTATACTTTGGGCAATGTTCTGTAGGGAAACACTGGGTTTATGCATTTATGTGGAACTTTGATGTATACCACCTAACTAAAATCCTTGCAGACCACATACACCCCCATCTTGGCAATGGTATTCCCAAAAAAAAAAGTGGCATCTTTCAGCAGGATAATGTGCCCTCCCACATTGCACAAAATTATTCAGGAATGGTTTGAGGAAGATTTCAGGATGTTGTCCTGGCCCCCAAATACCCAATATATCTCAGTGTAATCAGGTATTTGTGGCGTATGTTGGAACAATGAGTCTGATTGCTGGCAGAGTTAGAGGATCTGCTGCTAGACACCACGGGACAACTTCAGAGGTCTTCCAGAGTCAGTGCCTCAGTGGGCTGGAGCTACAGTGGCACATGCAGGAGCAGTAGCATATTAGGCAGGTGGCCATAATGTTTTGGCTTGTGTGTGCATGTTTATGCACGTGCAAGGTAAAATATACTGTGCAATATCCCAGATGAGCTTTTCAACCAAAATGACTTCCCATGCTACTGCTGATAGGTAACTCACACAATGTTAGCTTCTAAATTAAAGCAAACGAGTTTTCCAGAAAATGGAATAATGGATAACAATACAAGATATTATCCTTGTATGTGAGTAAAGCATGTCATGTTAAACATCAGAATACATACAAACTGAATACCATAGATAAACTGCACTAAATGAATAACATTTCAGAAAGAAAAAAATATACGAAAGTTAGCAAATGTACTTTAATTAGGTTTTTAGGGCACAGAAGCATATATGACTTTGTAGTAGCCAAACTTCGGTAAAACCATAATGTAGCAATTCAACAGTAGTTCAGTACCATAAAAATAAACATTTAATGTAATGCTACACAGAAGCAGACAATACACTTCAATAGAAAAAGAATCTGGAAATTGATTACCGTTTTTTTCATTTTGTTTTTTGTTTGTAGCTTTCCTGTTAGATTAAGCAACAAATATATCTTGCCAGCTTTAATAACTGCAGGTTTCATTTTAAATTATTTAAATTGTTTTCCTCTACTGATTAACATCTGAAATGTCCACATAAACATTGTATGTTTCATACAAGGAAAGTTACATTTTAGTGATTAAAAAAAAAAAAACCAAAGTGGAGAGACCTTCAACTAACTTCTGAGATTACAGAAAGTCTTGTAAAGGAGTCACAGTTGTCACATTTTTTAAAAACAACATTGATGATAAAAAAAATATATAACTAACAAATAAAATGTATCTATGGCATGGTAAATGATCCCTGTGCAGTTTGGAGTTAGTTAACTGTTTTCAAACCTGAATCATGGCTCAAAAAAGCTTGCATGGATACCAGGATCCAACTCAAGTGATGTAAAACCTGCACTGACTATTGAAATACTGCTACTTGTTGGATGTGGAGAGTCTATGTCTAATTGTAGTTTGTATTTCTTAAACATAACATATTTGAAAGAAGAACCCAATGGACAGGTATAATCTATGTTGAAGTCCTAAGCTAAAAATGTTGGCTACAATGGACTGTGATGTACAGCCGGTCATTCTGTGTCAAAGAAATATTGAATCATTATAAACTTCAGATAATAAAACATGGCTGCAGCCATGACACTGATTTTAGTGTAACTTAAATGCTGAGTAGACATTTATTCACTGTTTATATCATGGCCTGCCAAGCCATGCCTTCTTCTTAAATTAAGTGAAGTGACATTCTGCTTTACTTGC
This sequence comes from Polypterus senegalus, assembly GCF_016835505.1. Classification (NCBI taxonomy): domain Eukaryota; kingdom Metazoa; phylum Chordata; class Cladistia; order Polypteriformes; family Polypteridae; genus Polypterus; species Polypterus senegalus. The sequence continues at coordinate 158,210,978 of NC_053162.1, forward strand.
TTGTATTTATTTTACTTGTAGAGTTATAAAGGTCACTTAACCTAATATGACTGCCAGCAGCGTGAGAAGTAAGTTGGGGTTGCAGAGGTTCACACAAGCAGCTGGCATGATGGTGATTTTAAACCTGCAAGCCTGACTTTACTGACATTTAAATAACTTTTATTAGGAATCTATTTTACTGTCATGACTGGCTCTCAGACAAGTAAAAGAGAAAAATATAGTTGGTTATAAAGTTGAAATAACGTCCCTCAGGATTCATTTGAGGAGTAAATGAATCAGTAATATTCGTTTTATACAAATCATATTATGTAATATTATCTAATGTTGAATTTTGCTCTGTACTTGTAATATTTCTATTGCTCTATTATATTGAATAGAGAATTACTTGTCTTCTGTTCTGTATATTGTATTGACCCCCCTTTTTTTGACACCCACTGCACGCCCAACCTACCTAGAAAGGGGTCTCTTTTTGAATTACCTTTCCCAAGGTTTCTTCCATTTTTTCCCTACTAAGTTTTTTTGGGGGGGGAGTTTTTCCTTGCCTTCTTAAGAGAGTCAAGGCTGGGGGGGCTGTCAAAAGGCAGGGCCTGTTAAAGCACATTGCGGCACTCCTTGTGTGATTTTGGGCTATACAAAAATACATTGTATTGTAATATTTTAAGACACACAATTTTGAAAATTCACTTATGCATTTTAAGTGAGGGGCTTTTCAAATTTCAGACACACAATGCTGAGCTATATCAATGAAAACTGAACTGAGTGTATATGAAGAATAATGGTTCGATATTACAATGAAACTGGTGCACTGGTAACCAAGTAGTTTAACATGGACAGGAGGAAAGAGATGACAATGACTTAAGAAGCTTTTGCATTTAATGTGAAAATCAACTATAAATGTATATATTATTTAATCAGGAAATTTCCATGTTTTTATATATTAATTAATTAATAATTAGGATAATGTATTTGATGTTAGGCTTAGAAGACACAGCAGACCCTGAGGATTGAAGTCTGACTCTGTGATATCACTTGGCCTTTTGTTTGATGTAAAGCTGCCTGTAATAAATGTGTAAAAAATGTGAAGATTTGATTAATGTTCCTTTTTATTATGTACTCAACCTGCAGTGTTTCTGTGCTACTTGTCAACAAAGGATTGTAAATAACAGTACAATGTACAAAAATCTGGGCTGTGCAGCAGAGTAAACTTCCTAACATTTAATTAAACAAATTTCTTTCTTCTTTAAATTGCTTTTTAATATGCTGAGGTAGGAAATATAATGCTACAGCCAAACATACACAAAAAAAAAAACATATCGAAATGTCAGATATTAAAAGGAATTCCAGTACACGATGAATAGTGCTTTTTATTTATGCCTAAAGTGCATGTGTGCTTTCGAATGCAAGCACATGTGCTACAATTGAAAATGAACCCATTTACAAAGAAACAAGATTCTGCTGCAAGATGTGAACATTATAGCACCTAAAAAACTTAACCGGGACTGTAATTTAAACCATTTTAAAAATAAGCCATTCATTTTAAAAACTCTTTCAGATGCAGCTTCAGTATATTCCTTTTTAAACAATCACATTAACAACAAAGCTAAAGAATGAGATAGGTGAACAAAATTAAAAATAAAAACATGACTACCAGGAACTCTACACAGAGATGGAGCCCTCTCTAAAAGTACTTTTTCCTATTAGGACATTAATGAGTGCAGCACGTCCCTCTCGGTTGTCCCGCTGGGCACTCTTTATAATTTCATCCAGTTTGTGTTCCTCACTGGAGCTGACCAGATAGCCTTTACCTCCATAACCGTCTGCCACTATGTGATAATCTAATTAAAAAAAAAAAAAAAAAATTATATATTTATAACTGTATTTGTTTGTTACATGCACATATACAACACCTGTACAAACATAAAGCACAAAGTTCAGTGTAGTATGAATAAAGCCATTTTGGACTCTACACTTAAAAAATATTTTGATAAATAATTTTCATTAATAAAATAACACTGGCTCCCAAAAACTCAATGTAATTTTCCATAGTTTTAGAAAGCAATACAGTATTTGGTTATTTTAAATATTCTAAATAAAATTGTTATTTTAGGTTTGAAATGTAGTATAATACAACCATGCACATGCAATATATTTCTTTAATTTTACCGAGTGACATTGTTTTTAAAGTTAAATTGTAAACTAACACAAAATGGTGTCAGCATTTATAATATAAAAATTCACAACTTGCTCATTCAAAACTTTTTTTACTAGGTAAAGCAACAAAAAGTACTACAGCTTTCCTTTCTGCTAAAACTGCTCCTTAAAGTCTATTTTAACAAATGTCAATGTTCGCACTTCATATTTTGTCTCAATGTTGTCATTCTGAACAATATTTAAGCATAAAGATGCAATGGTCAATTTAAATGTATTTGTATTTTATCAGTGAAAAGATGTGTGTCCCGGCCTAACTGGCCTATTTACTTCTGGTGTGAGTGAGCGTGGGTGTGTCGCACAAAAGAACTTTAAAGGTGAACTTGCACCTTCTATTGGGCTGGCTGCTGTCAGTATAGTTTGTGCCGCTTCAACATCCTACAAAGGGATTAACTATGTCCAGAAGCTGGATAGCCAGAATTTTTTAACCTGTCATTTCCGTTTGTAACTATGTATTTACATATCAGTTACTTGCAAATTTTTATCAGAACACAATACAGCATTGATAAAGGTTTTAGGCACTTGTGAAAAAAAGCTGTAAAGCGAAAATGCTTTCAAAACTGATGTCACAATTAGTTTATTCATTAATAAAGCTTCTAAAAAGTGCAGTAAACAAAACATGCATGAAATCAGTAACCGCCTTTTGAGTTAAAATCAGCAGTAATACACTGCATGCAGTTTCTTAAAGATACTCTTATGGTTAAGTTTTTCCAAGACTCTTTGAGAACTTGTCATAGTTCCACTGCAGACTTTGGCTGTCTTAGTTGCTTCTTTCTCTATAGGTAATCCCAGACTGGCTTGATGTCAATGTGATCAGGGCTCTGTTGGGACCATACCATCTGCTGCAGGATTTCCTGCACCTCTTTTTGCTGCACATACTTTTGTATGATTTTCCCCATGTGTTTGGGGGCCACTGTCAAGCTGCAGAATGAAGATAGGACTGATCGGACATCTCCCTGATGGCACTGCATGATGGATATAAATCTGCCTGAGTTCCTCAGCAGTGAGGGGCCATCAATTTTAAATAAATCAGCAGTGAGGGGCCATCAATTTTAAATAAATCAACACCATGTGTGAAATGCAGCCACAAACCTGGAAGGAACCACTACAGTGCTTCACTGTTCCCTGCAGACATTTATCCATGTACCATTCTCTAGCCCTTGTCCTGTCTTCTGTTAGGGCCAAAACTTTTTAATTTTGATGCATCAGTCCAGAGCATCTATTGCCATGTTTCTATGACACCAGTCATTGTGTCTTCCTGTGTAGGTAATTAATTTATTTCCACCTCACAGGATTGGCTTTTTAATCACAACTCTTCCATGAAGACGCTTCTGACTGAAGTGCTAGACACCTTGCAACTTCTAAGGGAAGTAATCTTGATGTATTTCTCATCTGCTGCACTCAGATTCTGTGGCCAACACTGTGTTTCTAGTCACCAGCAATTCCCATTTGTAGGTGCTTCTGCAGAAGAGCTTGGAGAGCACATCTGGAAACACCAGTCTGGCATGAAATTTCTAGTTGGGAGACACCTTGATAATGCAGGATGGCCACCTTGTGTCTTGTTGCTATGCTCATTATTGCTAAGGTTTAAGACTTGCAGGATAAACTGCCAGAACTACCACAACCTTCACCTTTTTACTATGGCTGTTCCTTGCCCAGTTTGATTTCCTCTAAACAGCTGTTTCTGATTCCGTCAATCACTATGACTCAACCTACACATGATAACTTTGATTATTAGCACCTTAATCAAGCACTGAGCTATATGCCTACAAAGCTCTCATGTCTTGTAACTGAGAAGTAGTCTTTTACTTTGTTTCTTTATTTAAGACATTAAAATATGTTATTGTATCACTTCACTTTTTGAAAAACGAATGTTTGGAACTCTAAAATAGGCTCTTTGTTTATTGACACACTAATTCTGAAGACATAAAATAAGCATCTATGAGGACCATTTATTTAACTAGCTAAAGTGCCTAACACTTTTGCACAGTACTGTATATAGATAGAATATGCAAACACTTAATTGTGTTTGGTTCATAAACAAAACACAAAGGTAAAACAAACCTCATATATTATTCCTTTAGGCTTCTTTAATACCAAATATTAATCTGTAATTATTCATTAAGTATGGCACACAATTTGATATTTTTTTATTCTCTTGAACATTACCAATATAGATTTGTTGGTGGCTTTTGGCCCACCCTAGAAGCATTAAACGCAAAGTAGCAACCAGTCATGGACGGGGCATCCGATCACTAAGACATGCTTAATGACACCAGGGAAGCTGACAACTGTCAGTCCTAGCCCGGAAGTGGGACAAACATGGAGTACTTTGACAAATCTTCCATGAGCACATGAAAGAACCTGCAAACTCCACATAGACAGACCCCAAGGCAGACGAATCCACACACAATAGGTAGGTATTGCTGCTTTATATTCCCATGTCTAATGGTTTGGTCCTTGGCAGATTTTGCTTTTAGATTTACTAGCAATTCTTAACTGAAAAGGAGTATCCTCTCTGGTAAATCTGTATTCTGTGTAGGCTTGTGCCCATTACCGCATTACTCCCGACTCTTCACAATTCTGTACTGTAAAAATGCAGCATTTGTGAGTGGTTCCCCATAATGGAATTGCTCCCAATCGGTGGCTGGTTTCTGTCTTATTTCTGATAATTCCTCAATAGGTTCTGGCCATCACAAATTTGCATTAAGTTGAATTGAGAAGGCTGTTTACATTTTTAAACAATAACCTGTTATATTAAAACAGTAAACCAATGAATAAGTCTGAATTTTTAAACTCAGTTGTGAAATTCTTAAGTCCACATTCTGAGCTTAAAGATGGGTGTTCTGACCTGTGAAGGCAAGTCCACAAGCAACATTGCTTCCTAGAAGAGGAACCTGCTCTCGAGAGATTTGGCTCCAACAGGCATCATTTCCCACTAGAGAAATTACTGGTGTCTATAAAGGGAAAACAAAACAAAAAGTAAAACGGCATCAAAAAAAAAACAAAAAACACTTAAGTAAAAGTCTCAGTGCTCTGATACTGATCAAAAACCCTAATGTGGTTAACATATCATTCTTTATATTAAATGGAAAATAAAACTGTGTGAAAGAAAACAATAGATGACATCACACAATGATACACAGTAGCACATTAAGGTAAGAATGCCAATACAATACACTTAACTTAAATCTATCTATGACTGGTGAAGACTCTTCAGTGCTTACTTCCATTCTCATAAAATCAAACATTATAATAATAACCTGGACCAACAAATACAATGGAAGTGCATCATGTATTAAGCTTGTTCTCTCTTTAACTATAATATGTACATGTAAAAATGATACATTCAGCATAAATAACAAAGTATCAATGCAAAGTGGCAAAATAATACACTATGTGATGAAAAAGATATACACTAAATTGTTTTGATTCACTGAGATATTTTAACATAATGTACTTCAATTTCACAATACTTATAACTTTCATAATAGTATTTATCTTAGTGTCTTAAAATGGATCATAGGTTAAGAGGTGCTTGTGGTTGGGAGTTATTCACAGATGCATTATAAAAGAGTCAAATGTCATAATCCTTAAGCTGTGGTAATAAGGGCTAAAAATTTTTTGAAACTGGCAAAGACATAAACTGGGTGTGTAATGCATTAAGAGTAGTGATGCACACACCTGCTGAACTGGCTTTGCATTGAGTTTCACGAAATCATGAGAATGTTCAGGAACTTCACTGAACTCAGTGAAATGCACTGAAGTCAATGGGTATGGAGAAACTAAGGTAGGTTTGGGTGGATTATAATAATGCAGTTTTACTTTTGCTTATTCACTGCCACTACTGCCAAATAAGCGTTAAGGCATGTGGTGTGTTCATTCATTCCTGCTTGCCTCTGGGAAATACCATTAAAGATGTGGGCCCATGATTTACATACAGGTGACACACAAGCCCATACAAGAAGACATTACCTTTAAGACACAAATACAATACATTTCCAGTTTCCTTCTGTTTGCACATTTTGTGTTTAAATGTATTCACATGAATTATACTCTGGAGTTTTGGGGGCTACTCCATCCAATATTAATTGCTACAATGTAATATCACACTGGTCTCACAAAGCATTATGGGGTGCTGAGAAAAAAAAAAAAGTTGTTGTAAGCTGGCCACAAGGCAAATTTCCATGAAAATATTTGTTACTGGCAAATGCATTATATTTGCTATAAAAATGCTTTGGTGAATTTCGTCAACACAAGTTAAGAGTATAGCCCCTTAATTTATAAGTGGAGACACTGAGATTTGAAAGTCTGCCTTCTGAATTTGAAGAGAGCTTTTTTAATGAGATTTGGGACCAGCAGTCACAAAATATACAACCAGATTTGAGAAAAAGAAGTGTACTAGGTGAGCAAATTGACATAGAGGGACAGTATTGTTTAGTTAAGTCCAGTGAGGTTAGGTAGATTTCTTTCTTTCTTTCTTTCTGCCTGGTACTTACGTTTGTACCTTTCCTGTTTGAATGCATTTAAAATTATTTATCTTTAAGAGGTGTATAACGTTTTTAAACACCACCATGCAAATTAGGTTTTTTAAATTTGAATCAATAAATATTTAATTTGCATAATTCTTAAAATTAAACAGCAGCGCAATGCACTTTAAAAAGCATCAACATACTAGCATTCCAAAGAATAAAAAAGAATGGATATCTACATTAAGTAGAACATGCAGCTGACATCCATTTTCATGTTATATATAATCCACAAAAAAACACATACCTTGTGACGAGTGAAGGTGTCATATTCAGCAACACTGAATCCAAGTGACCCATCACCATAAATAACCCAGACCTAGAGCGAGAATAGTTTTATTGCAACAATGTTCACAAAATTGTAGGTAATCCTAGATCAGCTTTCTGACTTTCTGGTCTTCCAGCTGTCTCAGTCACGCCTAGACCGAAAGGAACGATACATTAGAAAATAATTAAGGAACAAAAAGGTAGCATTTCTCTAAAGTAAAATAATATTCTTTACAGAAAAAGAAAAACAAAAGTCTCCAAGACTGGGAGGACTGGATCTAGGTCACTAGCGTTAATACATACCTCTGATTCTGGCCTGCAGAGTTTTGCTCCCAGAGCAAAACCTCCACCGACACCCAAAGTTCCAAATGCACCTTAAAGAATAAATCAAAGAAAACAGTCTTTAGATATGACAGATTTAACAGGTCAGTCACAATAAATATGGAGTCAAACACTAACATATTATATAAGTATAACAGAACACTATATACACAGTATATATTACATTTGGTGAACTATAAATAGAGTCAAGACTTAATTATCTCATTCTGTGTCATCCACAGACTTTCAAATTAGTCTTAATAAACTGTTCTGCTTTTGGGAAGGTAGCTGGACTAAAACAGTCAAGTTTGCTTTTCTCATACGTGAATTTGGAAAGAGACAGATTAAGTCAAAATTTCAAGATGCATGTCTGTCCATAAAGACCAAAACAATATACCAGTCACACTAACAGCTTTAATTTAGAGCATGCAGTTTATCTTTATTCTGCAAAGCAAGTGGCTATAAGATTACTGCAGCAGAGGTGGACTTTATTTAACTTTTGGAACTTGTACTCTAAAGCAGATTGACAATCTACTGTAAGATAATTCATGTGCAATCCTCATAGCTGTTTGTGATTTTTTTTTTTTTATTGTTTTAAGTTTTATTAAGTGATTTGGCTTAGCTAAATCTAAATCACACTTGTATGCTACAATGCAAATAATTTTCTGCTTCAAATTAATTATTTGTATTCACGGGTGGGCAGATTCAGTTCTGGAGGGCCGCAGTGGTTGCAGGTTTTTGTTCCAACCCAGTTGCTTAATTAAAAACCAATCCTTGTCAATTATTTTATTTCATGGCTTGCTAGTGCTTTAACTCTGCCATGTCAAGTCATTCTCATATCCTAGATTTTTTTTTCCTTTCTAAAGTTATCATCCAAATAATTTGAAATCTAAAACAGATGACTTATTCTCAGTGCTTCACTTTTTTCTATTCACTTTGCTTCCAAGTATTTAATTAAACGCAATAGTGCATGATAAATACACACAATTGAAACAAGCTAAATGGAGAAATGATGGTTTCTTTTGTCATTTGCATCTTATTGCTAATAAGGAACAATTAAAAACCAAGACTACAGCTGTTTAAGACTGAAATAAGCAATAAGGGTAAAAAAAAAAACAAAAAAAAAAAACGAGCGAGACAACTAAAGTGAAGAAGAAGTGTTAGTAGGGCAATAAGTGCTTATTAAGTAATAGGGTTGGAACAAAAACCTGCAGCCACTGCGGCCCTCCAGGACTGAATCTGCCCACCCCACTGTATACCACACTAGGCTCATCAATAGAAATGCACTTTTTTATTATTAAAAAAACACATACTCTAACCTGCTTAAAACAGTATATTATATCTCTTGATAATACTAAGCATGGTATAGAATAAAAATAACTTAGAATACATTAAAACCTTTAATAAATTTGAGGTCTAACATAATGCCCCTCTATTTAAATGAAAGAGTACAAGCAGAATGTCCAAAGGTTGGAATTCAGTAATTTAATTTACTTTGCTCAATACAAGAGGAGAAGTTTCAGGCCAGAGGAATGCAGTCCTTGGTATTTTACCTGGACCTTTTTGTGTAGTTTCAGCTAAGACTTTGCAGGTAAATTTGACCCATACAGTTTAACACTGTATGTTGTCAGTTTGTCAAAGTCACATAATAGTAACACTGAAGCTAGAATTAATTGCTGAAATAAATCTGCAAGTAAATTCTGGAGAGGGATATAAATGGTTAAAAAGAAGAAATCAAAGGATGAGACAATGTGCAAAGTGGAGAATCTTAATTGTATGTTTTTTCCACACCATTTGGGTTCCTCTGCTGTGCTCCCATAGAGCACAGTGACAACATAAACTGAAAAGCAAGAGGTTGATTTCATCAGTTGTTCAACAACAATACTGTACCAAACGGTTAAAAGTGAAAAAAGTTTCACAAGTTTTCACTTAATTATATATCATTATGAAATAATACATGCTAAGAAGAAGCTAACAGGGAAGCACAACAAATTGCAAATGGCATTTGATACCCTCACCAAGCAAGAAGGCATTATGAGAAATTAACAGTGATGCTCCAATCGATCGGCTGATTTTCACACCAAGAGACTCGATTGGTGATCAGTAAATCAGTTGGTCTTAAAAAAATGATTTTTTTCAGGACCTTCTTACTACGCTTTATGGTAAATTAGCTATAGTGTTTGTTTACACTAAGTATTATGGTACTTAAGGAATCACACATGCCATTTGATGACAAACTTCCTATAAACAGAGATCAGTGAAAATTTAGGAAAGAATTAAGATGGGCATATTAGCTTTCACATTAAAGAAAGTGCAGTAATAAATTGATAAAATGAAATCTAAAGAGTCATCCTCTGCATGCAAAGGAACAGCAGAGTATAAGAAAAGGAGTGCATCTTTGGCAGAAACGGACAATGAATTCAGATCTTTTCACTGACTTGTAATTAAGATGGACACTCCATGTCTGAGCGTGCATAATGAGTGAGCTTATGTTTAGTACAGCAGCTCACATTTATAAATCAGAAAAAAGGATAAAGAAGAATTTGCCTTCAATTCTTGGTTGGTAAGCAATAGGCTTGTTAACTAAGAAACATGTCGATGTTATGTGTAAACTTATTAAGTATTTAGTCTTGTATCTTCTTGATAAACATTTTATTTGAACTATGGTTTGTAATCATGATAAGAATTTTTATTTTCTTTTATGGCATGTGTGTTAAGGTGAACAGTTTGGGTGAATGTATGTTTTAAGGGGGTTTTATTTACTTTAGAATTGTTCATGGTCACTGAACAATAAGTCTACAGAATTTCATTTTGTTAATGAAAAAATAAGGTAATTATTTAATTATAAAAACACCACTTTATATATAGAACAAAAGGCTACTTATGCAGTAACGTAGTGTAAAACAATTTTAAATATAAAAGAAAACAGATTTGAATCAGTATTAGACAATTCAAGTAACACAGAATTAGGCAGTGATCAGTAACGGCACTAAAAAGTGTAGCATCCCTACTTGTTATAAATGTAAACTGCTGTAAGTGAACCAAAACTGCACGCAGCTCAGATACTATATAAATCAGCAAACTTCTGAGAATCTTAAAGTCTAAGGGGGATTTGTCTATTTCACTGCATAATCTCTTAAGAATATACTAATCATCAGGTAAGACATCATTAACATACATGAAATCATTAAAATATTCCACATTTCATGGACTCTCTTAGCAGTATCCAAAATTCCTGCCTTTATCTGTATTATGTAGTTTTTAAATTTTAATTATTTGTCCTCTGTAAATTTTCTTAACTTCTTGTAAAGCACTTTGAGTTACCTATCTTGTGTGAAAATGTGCTATAGAAATACATTTTGTTGCTTCTCTGTCACCAAATCATGCAGCACTCAATAATTTGAGCAGATGAGGTAGTGAAATATAAAAGTATAACAGGAGTACCTGGGTCTAACCAACGCAAAGGTCCACGAGGCTTCATGATATAAGCAGCGCTCCCCACAAAATCACCACCATCTGCCACAATGATGCTGTCCTCTGCAATAAGCTCATCAGCAAGATGCAGCACCTTCAATGGATTGAGATGTCGCTCTGTCTTCTCAGCTGCTCTCTCTCTGTAGAAGAGGTAGCACAGATAAAGAGAGCCATGAAGATCTCATAGTCAATCCTGGAGCCCCAGAGACTAATAAGACTATTCACAAATATATTTAAAAAAAAAAACTGTGTATACATTCAAACTCAGAGTTTCTCCTGGTAGCTCTAAGCCAGGGGCGCCCAATGCGTTGATCGCGATCGACCGGTAGATCGCAAAGGTAGTGCAGACAGATTGCGTTGCATTCAAAAAAAATTTTTTTAAACGTTAGTCTATACTGTATATCCTCCCTATGGCATTTGCCACTTGATTGACATACAGGGCGGCTAGTCTGAGATCTCTTCTCTTCTAACACACTGGTCATCCTGCACTCGCGATCAAACGCACGAGCTACTGAAAAACTCCGGCTGTGATTTAGTTAGCTTTACAATTTATATCGACTAAAGAAGGGATTTTAAAAAAAAAAATATTTGGGGAGGGTATGGGCTGGATGTGGAATTGGAAGAGGATTTTTTCTCACAATGTCACAATCGAAATGCGTTTGTCTGATCTGTCAATCTATCATTGCTATTCCAAAGAAGGAAAATGTGGAAAGGCATTTTTGAACTGTTCATAAAACTACAAAACTGACTTCCTTCCAAAAAGCGATCTGAGAAAGAGAAAGGAGAGGGAACTAAAATCGCAGTTAATCAAACAGCCGTCATTTTTCACTCGGCTGAATTCAAAACCTCCTTGACTGCATTATTTGGCTCTACTTATTTATGCTAGTCAGCCTTTTCCCACATGAAGATTATTAAATCCAAATACTGTAGTGACCATAAATGTATTGAACTGTTATTGTGCCATAAGGGTTATTCAGTTATGCAAGGTGCGACAACATACATTTTATGTATAAAGTATACTCAGTATCTGTGTATATATATATATATATATATATATATATATATATATATATATATATATATATATATATAGCATTTTTAATGTAGGTAGATCATTTCGACCTGGTCATTTTAAAAGTAGCTCGCAAGCCGAAAAAGTGTGGCCACCTCTGCTCTAAACACAAAACAAAGACCAAGCTCAGATGACCTAAAAATCCATCACAAGGCACCACACTTATTCACTCCAGTCTAATGACTAATATGCATGTCTTTGAGATGTGGACAGAATACCGAAGAAAAGTCAATAAAGATCCAGCAAGAAAGTTTTAACTGCCCACACAAATTATGATGACAGGGCCAGGGCTCAAACCTAGTCTCCCAAAGCTCTAAGACGGCCCTACCTCCAAAACAAAAGAATAAAATGTACAACTATTAATAGTTATTGTTATTTGCATTTAATGAAATGATTATTCACCAAGAGTCTAGATTTCCTGGGTTAAAGCCATTTTGCTAAGCATCTGCATTTACAAAGTCAGCTGTCAAAATGTGTCTTCATTTACCTGTTAGACTTCTCTTTAAGTATATCTCGTTCCTTAAGGTTTTGTGGCCAGTCCAGTGGACACCGATAGCCTTTCAAACCCTCAGAAAGTTGTAAAAGAAAGGAGGCAGCATCCCCTGGAAGAAACATGGTTTCAATATATCTATTCATATGCATGTCTTTCTATATCTGCTAACTCCATAAAGGGAAAAAGTGTAACAAATTGCTAAACAGCAAATGAAAAGAGGCAAAAAATCTATATTTATATATATTTATGTCAACACACCTTGAACTGCTACACAAGGCTTCCAGAACATGTCTGAATTCTTCAGGAGTTGAGAGTGATCTCGATTTGCAGCAATTATTTTACTGTGACGACTTAAGACACGACCATAACCCAATCGGAAATCGCATACAGTTCCTGCAAGACAAGTAATGATAAAAATAGCAATATCAGTTTAACGGTAATCTTTATTGCCATCAAAAGTACAGAGGCTACAATAACTATTCATTTATTCTTGGACATATTAATTTGTTTTTGCTTTACAAAAAAAGAATATTCATACATTTGTATTTTTGCTGCTGATAAAACACAAATCTATTACGTCAAAGTGAAAATACAATTCTAAAGATGCTTCTAGACATATTTCATGGTGCTATAAATATTATGTCAAACTGAGCATCTGGCTGAAGTTACCGTCATGAGACATCAGTAAGATTTATAAAGTTAGACACTGGAGTTTTCTCCCTCCATTATTTTCTGCACCATTTCTCTAGCTCTCTCAAGTTAAATGGCAAACACTGCTACACAGCAATTCCCATACTATCAGTTCTAATGATGGATCTGCATTGTTTCGTCTACTCTAGAACAATGACATTTTGTTTTTAGGCCAATTATATGCAAGTCTTTTACATTTTTAGAGCCATTGTGCTGCTGGGTATCTAATCTTCTCCTAGTTGCAGACTGCAGGATCTTTTTTGCTGTCATTAATATGCTTCAGATCCTCAAAATAACATAAAATGTTATGCTTCTCTACCTTAATAAAAAAATGTGTTTTTGTGTCCATAATGTTGTCATGTCTCCGTCTTTTCAAAAAATAGTGCATCAGAAACATTGTTAGTAAAAGGCATTTCATTTGTCATTCCAAAAGATGATGCATCACAAAAATGAACACTGCTTTTACGAATCCCATACCAAATGGCATATAACAGAGACATATGCATTGCATTGCACGTTAACCCTGAAGTCTATGTCGATTACTTTGAATTTCTCTTTCCAGTCCAACAAATTAATAAACCAAGTTAACATCAGATGTGACCACTTGCCTTTTATCCTGTTTTATGCAAGTGAAGTTGTGTTCTTAGCTCGCAGTGAGACTGCAATGGAACAGGGATCACATGGCACTCATCTGCTTTAAACTGACCTTTGTATAATATTTAGGGCACAACAATAAGCGAATCTTCAGATTTTACTGTGCTGCATTCTGGTTTCCCTCAGATAGTACTGATTGTCTTAAGGGTTTCTTTGCAATCTGACTATGTAGCATAGTCAAATAAACTGCTTAAACAAAAACAATCTTTTCTGGTCACCAACTTATTTTACTTTAAACCAAAGAAAAGAATAATGATGCTAGAGGTCATATACCTTTTACTCAACTTTTAGCATCCCAGATTACTTACTTGGGACAGTAGTTCAATGTTATTAAGTTAGGAAAATGAAAAATCTTCCCGGCATGTTTAAAGAAACAAATGCTGGTAATTCAATTTAATATATTATACAGTACAATAAAAATAAATGTATTTGTGGATAGTTCCACTACTAGTGCAAAAACTTCAGGAACTCAGAAGCAATACAGTACTGCACATGATAAAATGACATATTTCAACAGACAGAGATCACTAAATAAACACTGGAAATAAAGAATTGCAATATATATTAATTTGCACAGATATAAAAAAAAATTACATTGAAGCAGGACGTGTTTATGTATATAATTGCATAGATTGTAAACCTATCCAACAAGATATGGACCAATCCTGAATAGTCTATTGCAGGACACGCTCACACAAATACCTACACTCAAATGCATGTTGTATCAATAATTTAAAGCTGGCAATTAATCTAACATGCACATCTCAGGGATACAAGAGGAAAGGATGAATAAAACGGAGTAGAACCTTCACAGACATGCTAGAACTTTCAATTACACATAGGCATTACTTCTCCCTGGATTTGGTTCCCAGCGTCTGCAATTCAATCACTATGCTAAATAAAAAGAGGCGTGTATTTATGAAATCAGTTTTTTTTTATAATTAGAAGTATCTGTACTGTTTTATCTTCATTTTGACATTAAAGTTACTAATACATTGAGCAATTGTGAAAAATCTATTAAAAATATTTTTGTTATACAGTAACAATAACATGTGAATTTGAGGTGGAGTGGTGGATCAAGAGAAGACAGAGCTATTTAGCTTTTAGTAAAGAACGTGGAAGATAGGAACCACAATGCTTCCAGACATGTAATCCTCTTGACCTCTTGAATTAAACAAAAATTAAGTGTTTGCGTCTTTTGTAAACACACACCCTGGGACCTCATTACTCAACTAAGAAAACATGGCAAGAGCCAGGCCAAAGGTCAAGAATCTGTGTTACATTTGGTTTACAGAAATTAAACCTTTCTTAGATGAAGTGACTCACCTGCCAAGATAACCACATCTGCTTCTTTTAAGGCTTCTTTGCGGTTTTGCCTTATGTGGATGGGGCTTTCTCTTCCCAGCATTCCACGTGCCATGCCCCCCAAAAAACAAGGAATGCCTAGAGTCTCAAGCACCTCTCTGAAAATAAAACACAAAAGTATCAATCAAGCTTAATGTTATAAGCTTTTAAAGCTGAATACACTCCATGATACATAAAATAGACATTGATAAGGCAGTAGTTGATGCTCAAAAGCATTAGAAAACCATACAGTTTTATCCTAATACAATTACCCTGAGTATTTTTAAAAAGTAATGAGGTCAGGCATGCCAATACTGGCACTATAAATAAGCATTATAAATAAAATAAACCAAAATTAAATCTGCATTACCATGCCATTTTTAGAAGTTCACTATACTCATAAGCAAATCTACTAAAGCCTTTCTTAGCTTCCTTCTTTAATTTTTGGAAAAGAGAAGTAATAGATTTGAAAATATTTTGTACTGAGAAAAAAAGCTAACAATTTAAACATAAAAAAGACAGAAATACTTGTTAATATTCATAAATTAACCGAAACAATGGTAAACTACCCTTTCGGGGTAACGCCATTTACCAGAACAACACCAACAGCATAGTTCCAGGCGTTGTTCCGTTGTTATTAGTAGTAGTAGTAGTAGCCTTTATATAAGAAATAGTGCAAGAATGCAGTACTATCAAATGTACTTGTTTAGTTCCACTGTGTTCTGTTTGGCACTGACAGTTGACAGCGAACACAAGCAAAATAAGAGTGACAGCTTCTGCACTACTACACGTTCTGATTCATCATACATCACTGTGTGAAAAGTACAGATGATAATTTCAGAATAAGACTATACAATACTTTGTAAACATATTAATTTGTGTTGTCAAATTCTACTACAAACTCTACCCTCTCAGCAGAAACATTACCACCCAAAGAAATCACCTCTTCTTGAATTGCAGCAGTATAAGTTTTAACGTTGAATGCCTTAATTATGGCAGACTTCTCCTTAAGTTGTCTTTCACAATATACTGTACACCGAAATGGTAATATCCATTTGACAGGCATGGATTCCTGACACACCTGCTCACCAGAGGATCCTATTTTAACCTTATTTTCTTCTAATTATTTGAGACATTCTATTCATACCTTTAGCAAGGATTCCTATGGTAGAGTGCATGCTAGGTCTCCAAAATATCCCTGCCTTATCTATCAAAGGACCATTCAAAACCATAAAGAGTGATATTCTACAGCCGGTCACAAGTAGATGCAGAACCCAAGGAAACGGATTAGGTCTTGGGAGAAAATGTCAAGTCAAGTCAAGTTGGGGAGCATTAACTGGTACAGTGCATTGCTGCACCCACTACACGACAAAACAACTCAGGATCCTGGTTTGCAACCCCCAGGCAGATATGCGGTCCAGTCCCACCCTACGGAAATGACCCTCTATCTGCCGCAGCCAGGTGTTACGTGGGCGACCCCTTGGCCTGGTCCAGCCACGGGTCCCCAACAATGAGGATCTTATCAACCGGAATCAGTGAAATGCGCCACATGGCCGTAGTGCCATAACTGACGCTCCCTCACATTGCAGGTAATGTGCCTCATTCAAGACTCCATGAGCAATGGCTCATTCGATACAAAGTCAAACCAATGGTACCCAAGGATTTTCCGGAGAGACACAGTACCAAAGGAGTCCAGTCTTCATCTCAGATCACTGGATAGCGTCCATGTCTCACAACCATATAACAAGACAGAAAGCACCAGAACTCTAAAGACTTGGGCCTTCGACCTTTTGCATAGATATCAGGAGCACCACACACCCCTTTCCAGTGACACCCCCCATGATCTCCCAATCCGTCTACTGACTTCATAGGAAAAGTCACCAGAGACATGAATGTCACTGCCAAGGCAAGTAAACCTCTCAACAAAAATGTGAAGAAAAAAAAGCCTAAAATATACATAGCAGGTGCAGAATGACCATGATTGAGTCTAAAATGAAGGAGATACGTTTTCAACTGAAGGATGTAAAAATGCATGCCAATATCTTGTATTAAACAACTTAAACAAATGGCAACTGCTAAAAATAAAGAGATTGCTGACTCTAAAAGCTGAAATTAAGCAGCTCCAGGAAAAACTGATGTAAGGATTCAGGTTTGGCACAAAAAAAAAAAAATTTGTAAAAAAAAGTAGTTTGGGAATTTTAGGGGATCCAGAGGAAGTGATGTCTGACAATCCAAGTGAATTCATGCTAGAGTTATCCCAAGGAATTCTATGGAAAACCCACAGGCTGAGAGAAGTAACTGCTTAACTAAAAGTATACCGATAACGATATGTTATATCAGCATATATTTACAGTGCAGTTTTCCCCAAGGTCTTAAGTTATGCCTGACCCCTGAAGGTCAAAGGTCAAACAGCAGTGCCAACCATGTGCAAGTGACATATGCACAATGATACTGATTGCATTTTTGTATATTGTAATGTATGATTTGGTTGGTTGAAAAATAAAAATCCCTGAAATCTGGGACAAAAGGAGATTTTTTCATAATATTCGGGATGTTCAGTCAGCCTAATTGTTGTTATCATTATGCTTATTTTAACAACAATTGATAGATAGATAGATAGATAGATAGATAGATAGATAGATAGATAGATAGATAGATAGATAGATAGTTTATTAATCCCCAAGGGGAAATTCACATACTCCAGCAATATCAATTAAAGAGCAATAAAAGCGCAGTGCAAGTTAAAACAATGCAAGGTGGAGAGAGAGTGCGAGGCAGGTAGAACACTCTATAATCTTGTATATTGTTAACGTTTACCCCCCACAGGGGTGGAATTGAAGTGTCGCATAATGTGGGGGAAGAACGATCTCCTCAGTGAGCAGGACAGTGACAGCAATTGTTGCTGAAGCTGCACCTCTGTCTGGTGATGATACTGTTCAGTGGATGCAGTGTATTCTCCATGATTGACTGGAGCCTGCTCAGTGCCCGTCACTCTGCCACAGATGTCAAACTATCCAGCTCCGTGCCTACAATGGAGCCTGCCTTTCTCACCAGTTTGTCCAGACGTGAGGTGTCCCTCTTCTTTATGTTGCCTCCCCAGCACACCACCGCATAGAAGACAGCGCTCACCACAACTGTCTGATAGAACATCTGCAGCATCTTATTGCAGATGTTGAAGGATGCCAGTCTTCTAAGGAAGTATAGTCAGTTCTGTCCTCTCTTGCACAGAGCATCAGTATTGGCAGTCCAGTCCAATTTATCATCCAGCTGCACTCCCAGGTATTTATAGGTCTGTACCCTCTGCACACAGTCACCTCTGATAATCACGGGGTCCATGAGGGGCCTGGGCCTCCTAAAATCCACCACCAGCTCCTTGCTTTTGCTGGTGTTCAGGTGTAGGTGGTTTGAGTCGCACCATTTAACAAAGTTCTTGAATAGGTTCCTATACTCCTCCTCCTACTCACTCCTGATGCAGCCCACAATAGCAGTGTCATTAGCGAACTTTTGCACGTGGCAGGACTCCGAGTTGTATTGGAAGTCTGATGTATATAGGCTGAACAGGACTGGAGAAAGCACAGTCCCCTGCGGCGCTCCTGTGCTGCTGACCACAATGTCAGACCTGCAGGTCCCGAGATGCACATACTGAGGTCTGTCGTAAGTCCACAATCCATGCCACCAGGTATGAATCTACTCCCATCTCTGTCAGCTTGTCCCTAAGGAGCAGAGGTTGGATGGTGTTGAAGGCGCTAGAGAAGTCCAGAAACATAATTCTTACAGCACCACTGCCTCTGTCCAAGTGGGAGAGAGATCTGTGTAGCATACAAATGATGGCATCTTCAGCTCCCACCTTCTCCTGCTATGCGAACTGCAGAGGGTCGAGGGCGTGGTGGACCTGTGGCCTCAGGTGGTGAAATAGCAGCCGCTCCATGGTCTTCATCATATGTGACTTCAGAGCGACAGGCCGGAAGTCATTCAGCTCACCAGGACGTGATACTTTTGGGACTGTGGTGATGCAAGATGTTTTCCAAAGCCTTGGGACTCTCCCCTGCTCCAGGCTCAGGTTGAAGATGCGCTGTAGAGGACTCCCCAGCTCCAACGCACAGGCCTTCAGCAGTTGTGGTGATACTCCATCTGGACACGCTGCTTTGCTGGTACGAAGTCTCCTCAGCTCTAGGCTTACATGGGCTTCTGTAATTGTGGGTGGGGGAAAACTCTCTCCTATGCTGGTATCAGCAGAAGAATAGGTGGAGGATGCAGTACTCCGAGGTGAGAGTGGGTTAGGGTGGTCAAACCTGTTAATGAAGTTGTTCATCAGGTTTGCTCTCTCCACATCTCTCTCGATGGTGGCATTCCGCTTAGAGTTGCAGCCAGTGATGATCTTCATCTCATCCCACACTTCCTTGATGCTGTTATTCTGCAACTTCTGCTCCAGATTTCTCCTGTACTGCTCCTTCGCCTCCCTGAGCTGGACTCGGAGTTCTTTCTGCACGTGCTTGAGCTCAAGCTGATCACCGCCTTTAAAAGCCCTTTTCTTCTGGTTCAAAAGGCCCTTGATGTCACTTGTAATCCATGGCTTGTTGTTAGCATAGCAGCGTACTGTTCTTACTGGAACTACAATGTCCATACAGAAGTTGATGTAGTCAGTAATGCAGTCAACAACCTCTTCAATGTTCTCACTATATGATCCCTGCAGGATATCCCAGTCCGTAGTTCCAAAGCAGTCTCTCAGAGCCTGCTCTGCCTCAGGGGACCACTTCCTGAATGAGCGTGTGATTGTAGGTAGCTCCCTCACTCTTGGTTTGTAGTGAGGCTGAAGCAGAACCAGGTTACGATCTGCATTCCCAAGCGCAGGCAGCGGGGTGGCGCTGTATACGTCTTTATCATTTGCATACAGTAGGTCAATTGTCCTATTTCCCTGGGTGTTACAATCCACATACTGGGAGAAGGCAGGTAATTGTCCAGAATTACATGGTTAAAGTTTCCAGAGATTAGCACAAGCGCCTCGGGGTGCTGTGTTTGTAGTTTAGCAACAGCAGCATGGATGATGTCACATGCTATCTCCTCCATGTCCGCCTGAGGAGGGATGTAAACAATAACAACAATGACGTGTCCAAACTCTCTGAGCAAGTAGTAGGGATGCAGACTTATGGCTAGCAGTTTGATGGCCCTGCAGCAAGTGGAGATTTTGACGTAACATGTACAGGGTTGCACCACCTTGTACTCAAATAGAGAGCGAGTCCTCCTCCTTTCCGCTTCCCACAGGTATTTGTGTCTCTGTCCGCTCTAACCTGGCTAGCTCCACATTAGCATCTGGGATGCTAGTTGTTAGCCACATTTCACAAAAACACAACATACTGCATTCTCTGTAGGTCCTGACATTTTTCACCAGCATAGCCAGTTCGTCGACCTTATTTGGTAGCGAGTTCACATTTCCCAGGATCACAAAAGGCACCGAAGGCTTGTATCGCCACTTCCCCGCTAGCTGCTTAGCCTTTAGCTTAGCGTCAGCTCTGTTGCCACGATATCTTCTTCTTACCTCGTCAGGTAAATAGGGAACCACACCTACATGGGCCTTTGTTCCCAGCGCTAGAAGTTGACTACCTGAATAGACGAGTCTCTGTGTGTAAAAACCGATGTCCAATTAGTAAAAAGTGTCCAAGAAACGAATCCACATAAAAGAAAGTGATACGAGTGATCAGAGAGATAGAAAAGAAATGAATCCACATAAAAGAAACTGATACGAGTGATCAGAGAGATAGAGAAAAAGGTAGAAACATAAAGTTGTACACAGAGCTGCTGGAAAGGCTGCCACTCACGGCGGCGCCTATGACTGGTTTTACTGTCACATATGAATTTTCCTGAAGAAATTCTTTATACAGTATATCTCCAACAATGAAGCAGTAAGCACATCTCTTCAAGTGCAAATCTTTATCTCTTGTGGTTCAATATTGCACTTTGCATCTTTGTCACCAGCTGGCATCTTGACCAGATGTTTCTCCAATGCTTCCTGCACTTATCTTTTAGTATCTTGGTCAAAAACAAAATCAATCATTGTATCTTGGATCAAGGACAGTACTGTAGATGTATAGTACGCTTGGAGATGTGTTTTGTGACAGTCTGCAGAAGTGTATTTTTCTCTGTCTGAACTACACAATCTGTCTTGCCACACTTGCTAAGGAGACATTTAAGCACTTCAACAGAAGGAAAAACATTTGCAATTTTCTATAAATACATATATTTGTCTTTAGTAAGTTACTTGAATGGTTGAAGCAGAGTAATCATGCTTTCCATAAGTCCCCACTGATGCACAGTGAGAGATGCAGGAAGCTCATAATCAGCACCACACATAGCAGGAGTGATCAACCACACTTCAAAATATAATAAGTACTGTTCCAACAAGTCAGGATATCATGCTGTAACACTCCTGTCAAGGAGTCCAACTCTGTATTTCTCTCAGCCGCAAAATCGCAAGTTGTGAGTGCCTAAAATAAGTGACTATTCATCTCTTAATGGCAGTGCAGACAGGGATGCTTCTATGGCTCAATAAGCCTGCATTCACAGTGAGATGCAAAGTGTGGCCCATGCAGCCTAAACTTTTAATGCCACTTTCTTCCATAGCTTTCATCATGTTGCAAATGATATCACAAAGCACAAAATGCACATTATTATTTGAAAATTTCCATTTCTCTAATATGGAATTAAAAGCTTGTGTGATAAAAGTTGCAGAGTGAGAACCAGATAACTCATTAGCATGCAACAGGACTCTTTTCCCCTCAAAAATTCAGTCAACCCAGTGTGCTGGCAGACTCAACATGCTCATGGGACTGACCTCCAAGCTCTACAAATCTGTAGTGAAGATAATGCCAGGGACATTGTTTCTTAAAAGCTCAATGATATGTGTAGCAATCACATCATATATAATGCAGGCAGCACAACACCGGCAAAGAATCACCAACTTGGAAGAATGTACCGATATTCTAAATGATATTGTAGCAGACAGAATCCCTCTTCTTCACCCAGGGAAAAAGGTTGGTCATTGAGTGCGATCAATAATTTTTGTAGTTACGCCAATGGATCTGGCACTGTCTTAAGGAAATGTCTTCATGTTTTGAAGGGACTGCTGTATGAGGCTACTGCTAGTGAACCTGCTAGCGACCGATTTAACTTTCATTTTGTTAGCATTAGCAGCGAAAAACTCCATATAAAATTCATTATGGAGGTTCTTTAGAGTGGTAATTAAATTTGTAGTGTTGAAAGATTTAATTTTACAGCCTCTTTGCATTAACTAATTTTTGCATGTAGAATAGATAGCAACTCTCTTGTCATGTGCATGTGTGTTTTTCTGCTGTGGCTTATAAACTTAAACATGTATGTTTACAATATCTGCCTCCCTAAACAATGAAAAATTATATTAAAATTATTCAATTAACTTATAATGTTGGCAAGCCTGCATTATCATTCGGCGGTATTGGCCAAAATCTATATGTGGTACTGAGGAAGATGTTATCACATATATTGTACATCTCTAAGTTCTAACTTTTTAAGATTTAGCCATGCCATCTTCCACTTAATATGAAGCTAATTCAAATAACTAGTTGACCTAAGCAGAGGAAGATATAGAAGGCAAAATAAACAAATCAGGACAAATTTGAAAGGGGCTATTTTTAATGTAGAATGAGTCAGTACATTCCTAAAGAATTCAGCTAGACACACAAAACCTGTACAATTATCTTGATAGCAAGAACTTTTCCAGATCCTGGCTAACTCTCTTGGTCTGATCGTTTGCTTCAGAAGTAAGATTTACAGAACTTTACAGAGCCTTTCACAGAAAAGTTTCCAGAACCAGGAGATTAATTGCCATCCATGCAATTAAACATGCTGGGCCTCTTTTAACCCTTTAAATCAGGGTTTCTAAATTTCAGTCCTGGTGTACCAGACTTTTATTCCAACCTGTTTCAAAAATGAACATGTCGGTCTTACTTCTAATTGAATTAATTGTTTGATTAGCTGGCCTTTATTCTTCACTTACTTTGTATTCATAAAAAAGAAAGGTCCCTTAATTTTATCCAAATACTGGCAGTTAGTGATAAGCAGAGCAGGCACAGGTGAAAATGACGCTGAATGCTAAAGGGGAGCAGATACATCATTGTCGTATTTCCTTGTGTGCTAATTGCCAAGAAAAAGCTTAAGTAACCAGAATATTAATAAAGAGCAAAACCTCCCAAAGCAAGCAAAAGAAAAATAATCCATTTCAGTGTAACACACACACACACAAGCTATATTCCAATGAACATTTAGCAAAACTGCTTTTATAATTTCTAGAAATGACTAAAAAGTAATAAACTATAACTATATAGTATACTGTAGTGGGTCATTGAATTTCATAGCTCCCCGTAAGGACTTGGATAGTGTAAAGGTGAATTTGAATTTGTTACTTAGGCCATGTCCATTTTTTTTAAATACATATTGTAATGTATTGTTATAAAACTAATAAATTGAACCAAAAAAAAAAAAAAGAATTATGACATGGTGATCCTATTCCATCTCCAGATTACCAATCATACAAACTCAAACCTTAGAATTCCTTCTGGGGTGTAAGCTGCATCTTAAATCCTTCACTATAACACAAGGAAACCCACCACATACCTAGTTTTGTCAGCAGGTACTGGAGGCAGGGTCACTTGGCTACCAAGGAGTATGAGGGGCTTCTTTGCTCTGCTAACTATCTCCACACACTCCTGTACCTAAAGACAGACAGACAAGTCAAAGGTAAATTAGAGCCAAACTGGACTCTTCAAATAAAAACATTCTAAAAAAACAGCTTGAAAGCTAATCCAACAAAGCATTTGGCAATATCAAACAACTAACATAATCAGAGAGTTAGCAGATGTTTCAGTTTTTTCAACAGTTCAGGACAGTACCCTATGACTCTTATTAATGACTTGGAGTGTGGAAGAAAGACAAATAAATGTGAGCATTTTATGTACATTATGACACTAAAAACAGAAGCTGGCACAGCCATAGCTGTTTAGAGGGCAAGCTGTACAACATGCAGTTAGCCACCCGCTTTATGTCAACAGAAATGAATAAATTGTCAGGGGCTAAATAGAATCACATTTGATGGTAATACAGACCCATTTAAGTTACTGAAAATATTGCAGTTCATTTGAAATACACCATCTTGAGTCAAATACTGTAATCTTGCCTGTTGTTTTGTAGCTTGAGGAATATGAACAGGAAGTGGTGAAATATCTCTTGGTTCCCAGGCTCCAGCAAACAGGTTGCTTAAATGATTCTGGAGGTACCTTTAAGAATGAAAATGGAAAGATTTTTATTCAGTCATTTACTTTCTGAACGGACAATACAGTGCCACAGAAGTGTGCGCTGTTCCTTCCAGACATTCTGGTTTTGAATTCCACACCGTGTCATTGCCTATGTAGAATCTGCATTTTCCCCAAGGTCATTTCTGTAGATATTACAGCTTTCATCCCACATCTCAAAGGTGTGCAAGTCGGTAATTCCGTATTAGAAAGTAAAAATGTAAGCTTGGGTCTAAATGGTTCAATGGTTACAATTTACTGGTGCCCCAACCAATTTCTATGTTGTGCATGATGATGCCCTTACAGTTTTTGTCCTCTCAAGACCCTGGGTTAAATAGATTTCACACTGTTGGTTTATACTCTGTTATTTTCTGAACCCATTTATTTTCCATACAATGTCACAGTCTTAACAGCATCAGGTGCAAAATAGGAATCCACCTTGGATGGGGGCGGCACCAGCCCATTACAGGAAGCATTCACTCCAGGTCAATTTAGAGTTCCTTATCAGTTTACTCTGCACTTTATTTGGAAAATGTAGAAAGAAACTATGTATGAAGAGAAAACACATAAAACTGTGAAAACTCCATATACAGTCCATGGGTCAGGACTTGAACACAAGACTTTGAATCATTGGTTACCACTCTAGAACTGTTACAAACAAATTTAAATCTTTTAAACATTCTGTATTCTGCCTAGTTGCAAAGACAATGGCCACTCTCATAAAATGCTCCATTTATTTATTATGTATTACGTAGTAAGTTTATTACCACCAATACTGCTACTACTACTTCTACTTATCCACTATAATCTTTTTCTTTGCTGTGTAAACCATCTTGGACTGGTGTTAACTATTATATGCACCACATAAAATAATTAATTGATATTATATTTAAAATGATCAATTCGGCCATTTTCTTTGCATACTTACCCTAGTCAGCATAAACAGAACTCAAAGCCTATCCCAGAACTAACATATACAATGGAGGAATCATCCCCGGATAGATTCTCCAATACTGATATTTAAATCTTTGTTAATAATCAACATACCAATTGATAACCTTTCCAATAAGCCCTTTGGGTGGAGTTTTGGGTGCAACTTCTTTTTCAACAAGGTGGTAGGGGTATAGTGTGTCAATTGGCAGCTCCACAAAAACTGGACCTTTAAAGGGAAATAATCATTTTTTAGAAGGCCATAAAATAAAATAAATAACTAAATAAATAATAAAATAGTATACCTGGTGTCCCTGACTGGGCAACTGCTATAGCTTTTCTAAGTACTGGAATGATTTCTCGGACTGTTCGGACTGAGGCACAGAATTTGCATAGACTTTTAAACAAAGACATCTGATCAATATCTTGAAGCGCTCCACGGCCCTAAGGGAAAAGAAAATGCTAACACTACTAAATGAAAATTATAAAAAAAAATTAAAAAAATAAAACAAAAACTATTGCATACATACAAGCTGAATTTCTAAACTTCACTTCAGTTTTACTTTAATGTAGCACATACATACAGCAAAAGGCTGGCTCAGAATGCTGTACTGAATCAATATGCAAAATGTATATGTATACTTGAAGAGTCATAGCTTATAAAATAAAACTAGTAATTTAAACAATGTTAGACTAAAATATCTTTAATGCAGCAAGGTATACTTTGTCTACAAGGTTTTAGAATATACAGATGCCTGCCAAATTTTTCTCTGTGCCATTCAACTTTACCAGTGTTTTGATTTTTGCACATGGAAGAAAATAAAGTGCTTTACTGAGAGTGAATGTAAACCACCTAACTAATCATGTAGGTTCACCTAATTGTAGTAAACCAGTTCTGAATAATAAATTACTGTAAAAGAAAACCAGCAGCAAAAGGGTGTACTAGCAGACTGTTTGAAAGCCTAGGTTAACTTAATGTGCTACTTGGAAACATACAGTACATCATTACTTATTAACAAAAAAATCTGCAGCCGAGTGTTTCGCAGTTTTTTTTTTCTAGTTCAACAGGCAAAGAGTTGAAGCCTTACTCACATGATTTTCAGTACTTATAGGGAACTGTGATTTACAAGGTCTCTATTCTAAAAACATATTTTGAGGAGTATTAAAATACATAATGATCTCACTAGAAATATTGTTTTTTAAAGTGATTGTCAGACCTATCCTTTTCATGCAGAAAAACAGATTAACACCAACAGATGCTCTAAAGGCAATCAAACTCACAATTTGTAATTGATTTTTTCTAACAAATTAGCACATAATATTGAATACCTTACAATATTAAAAAAATCTTTCATATCATGATCACCAATTTTAAAAACTGTGCAGATGTGTCTGTCTGGACTGGGGAGTTGGTTTAGGGATTTGTATTTTAGACAGACATTACTACTAGGCATATTACAAACTATAAGTATGTAAAGACATGGAGATTAACAATTGAAATAAATGCTGACCAATCAACAGATACATTTTTCAAAAAGAGGCCCACAGGCTAAAATAGCTATTTATGATGCTGACAGTGAACACACTACTTCACAAACCAGCTTTCATTTTAAAACTTGAAATAGTAAAATACTGGTTTGAATTACCTGGCAACTTTCAAAAGCAGGGGGCTTGAGTTGCCTCAAAAGCTTACATATTGTCTTTTTAGTCAGCCAATTAAACGTGTCATTTTGCTTCACTTCTCAGTTGGTTTGTCATGTGGTGGGTGTGGCAATGCGCTGTATCAGTGCGTGCTCCTAACCTCCTCCTCCTCTCATTAAAAGCAGGAGTTAAAAGATCTTGACTAAGTTAAACAAAATATATGATACCAAAAGTGCTTTGCATGGCAGATATGGCTACCATTTACAAATTATTACAAAATTAAAATAGTATACAGAATGTACTGTCCCGCTCAGTGACTTCATATTGAGAGGAGGTAGAATTCCTACCTGAAGCAAGGTTGCTGCAGCTCCACCTAATAACAGGATAGGGGACTCTGCCATTTGAGCATTTTTTATTGCTGTTACAGTGTTGGTCAACCCTGGCCCAGCAGTTACTGCAGCAACCCCAACTGTTCCTAAAAATAAACAATAAGAAATTCATGTTATCCAATAGACTAAAATGGCAATTTCTGCTCTTTGGTAGTGAATGGACTTGAACTTATAAATCAGGCAGCAAATAACCCAAAGGCTAAGAACCACTGAACATACTAAAAACATATGACAACTCATATGCAAAAATGCTAACTAAGTGACTCATTGTCAAGATATGTCAATATTAACTAAAAATCTTTCATGCTACAAATCCATCCTCAAATCCAAAGATAATTAAATATTTTAGCTGTTATCATCTTCATTTTTTAACCCTAAATTTACTGGATACACTTAGTCCAATACAAGGCCATGTTGGTATTCTGGAGCTTTTCATATCAGTACCAGGTGCAACATTATATTGTCCTGGGACTCTCCAGAATGTGGTCAACCTGAGAGTAGAATCTAAGTCTCTATGGCTATGAAGGTGTGCAAACAACCATGCTGTGCCACCATGCTTCGCCTCAAAATTAATCCATGATAATTAATCTTCTTTCTTTGTGTGCGATTCTGTACAAAATCTTCTTTAATAATGTTTTTTCAAGTTAGCTGTACTGAATATTTTCTTCTCACACAAAGTTTGATTTCTTTTGAAAGAGGATACAGTGCTATAATGTGCCTTTTATAGTTCCATTCACATAATACTCCCCACATAATAAAAACTGTATTAGATTTATGTTTTTATTTACAGATTAAGTACTTTAAATACATATCTCTATTATAATAAAAAAATCTTGGGTCGAGACGTGATTTCCTCAGAGACAATTTAATGTCCTGCAAGACAAGGAAGTGAGAGAAAAGGACACCTTCTGTACAGGCTTTTAAATGTTCGATGCGCTGTGCGATATGCAGATCATGCAGCACGGCACAAGCAGCAGCAGCAGCAACCCAGCTGATCGAGCACAGAGGAGGTACAAAAAATGTATTTGTTTCCCATTGTATTACCGCTTAAGAGGGGGTTTCGGAGGAGCGATCAGATCTCCTTAGCTTACATTTAGCCCCCCTCTTCACAACGCGCATTCTCATTCACTACAGTTTTATTACTGGAAAATATCAAGAAATGAAAATAATGAATGAAAATGAATGAAATGCAAATAACAATCTCTTTAAATTGTATATTCAGTTAACCAAACCCAGAGGTGAGTAAGCGAAGTGAGCAGGAGGCGGAGCCCCCAGTACACAATAAAAAATATAATATATATTATAAACTACCACTGTTGATTAAATTATAAGGAAGGAATCTTGAAAATGAATGACCTGAATGTGTCTAGGCCCTTGGTTTCATACAATATTTCCCGTTTTAAAGTAATAAAATATTGCCATTCTTTATTGTATAAAGTGGGTTTGTTTATATTGTCAAAATCAAAACAGCTGTATTTCATATTGAACATATTGAACACAAGCACATTGAGCATAGGTAGTGACCAATGACTGGCTGTCTCTAAATCCTACTTACACTTAAAAGGCGCCATACGTTGCAAATTCTGGACTGCATAAGTTGCTACACTACAGCAAGTTTTCTGAAAGTACTAGAATGCTGACTACATCAACAACCCCATCTTAAAACAAGCCATACATTTACTAGTGTTTCTAGAAAAAGCAATTTAAATACTTCATGATCTTTATGCAGTTCAATCAAGTTGTTAATTGCGTTGTGCTTTTTAAACTGACTGTCACTTTGCAGCAATCTTAGCTAAAGACAATGGTCACCAGACTGAGTACATTAAATTCATGTCATGGAGACTAATAATAATAATAATCATACTACATTGTATTTATATAGCACTGTTCCCATACGTAAACACTGAACAGGATAAAAATAAACAGCACTGGATACAAACTATTATCAGATGTTAAATGCCAAATTCATTAAACACAACAATCAGAATTAGAATAAGAAATAAACAATTCACTGAACATTTAGAATGCTAAGATTTATGTTTGACTGGTTGAAATAATTTTCATGATGAAATGCAGTAACATATTTGTGAGATTATTTTATGTAGACAATAGAACAGTTAAATAATTTTGACTAATAATTACCGATTTATAAATTGATATTTCTAGTGTTCTTTCAGTTTTTTGAAGAACTGACTGTGAAACACGCTTTTTTCCGTATTGCAATTGGTTACACAGACTTCCTCTGTATTGCATGTCGTTATGGAGAAATGTGGAAAGAAAGAAAAGTGAAAGACCAGAAGTGGGGGTTGGTATGTTTGCAGAGATATACTACTGTTTCAGTAAAGAAAACCTACTTGAGAGAATATCCATAGAATTCTGTATTTACAGGTACAGTATATCTCTGACCATTACCACACAAATCCAACACTTGCATATTACTTAAGGTAAATCATTGGGTTGTAGCAGATATTCCTTCATACTCACTGCCTTTTGGAGCCTAGATACACCTGCAATACAGGTTTTCTGCATTAAAAGTAGAAGTGATTTGTAATCATCAACGTTATTTTATGGATATTGCGGCAAACTGGCCTGTAAACACTCGTGATGTCTTCATCTGGGGAAATTAGGCAGTGTGTCACAAGGCAAGATATGACGCGTTTGGCGGTTGGTCACTACTGGGTGATAGCAAGTATTCCCTCTTTACTTACCGTGTGACATCTCTAAGTGTATGGACATAGAAATAAGCCATATGAAGAATACATTTTCAAATTCACAATACAGAACTATGAATTAATATATGGGGTGGGCAAAAGTAGGTTTACAGCTGTAAGGATGCAAAACACAAAGTTTATTCTTATTTTATTATTTATTTACTAATTATTGCGTTATTTATTTGTATTAGTTGTCTTCTTATTATTACTGTTATTATTTTGTATCCTTGCTTATGATTTATCTTTTAGGTAATGATGACTAGTAATTTAACCAATGACCAACGAATGTAGATACTTAAACAATACTGAAAGACAGAATGCCAAAAAGGTTCAACAAAAATGGGCCGATGAATTTGATAAACAACCACCAACACCAAGTAGACAAACAATTTACAGAATATGCGATAAATTTAATGAAACCGAGTCCATCTGTAATACTCCACAAATCTACCGACCAATCAGTGTTAACACCCAGAAAAATGAGATGAGTCAGGCATTTATAAACAGCCCGAAAAAATCAAAACAAAGAGCTTCTGTTGAGTTAGCCACTTCCTGTAGATGATATAATAAGAAGAAGAAAACAAATAATACAAATAATAAAATAATTAATAAATAAATAATAATATATGAATAAACACTGTGTTTTGTATACTCACAACTGTAAACCTACTTTTGTCCACCCCTGTGTGTGTGTATATATATATATAAGAATTTTCACAAATTGTGCAAAACTGATTGACTGGCCAGACTGTTGCTTTTCAGGCAAACTAACTTACTGACTATGCGACTCCGTCTCACTGAAGATTGATTAACTTCTAAATTTCTCCATGGGATTAATAAAATGTATCTTATCTAATCTAAGTAACCTCAGACAATGAAGAACAGTAAAATACTTTACATCAGCAAACTCACACTATGGTGGAACACAACACAGGTATGCGCCACTTAACATCCACAATACGTTTCATGAATATCATCATATGTCCATCCTGATCGAATATACAGTGTTTCCTCTAGAAAATTAGTAGGATGAATTTTTTGCTGACAAAGGTGGGGGCAGTACTGAATCCTTCTGAATAAGACTTCACAATATTTCACTGATAGGAATTAATTAGTTTCAAATAAACAAACTGTTTCTGATAAAAAAAAAGCTGTATTAGGACTGCACAAACACTAATAATGTCGTAATACCATCAGCAGAGAAGCAAAACATTTCTTAAAAATATTTTTGTGTAACTTTTTTAAAACTTACCTGACAGTCTAGCAACAGCATCAGCAGCAAAAACGGCTGTGGCTTCATGACGTGTGTCTACGATCCGGATGCCTAATTTCTCACTGGCCACAAGAATTGGGGAAATGTGACCACCTACCAGTGTAAAGATGAACTTGACACCATGAGCCCGCAATACTTCAGCCACACTCTCTCCACCATGGCAGGGACTCTTTGGCTCTGTCTGATGCAAACAAAAAAAGATGAAGGATATGTATTATATTCCTCACATTTCACAAACATTACTTGAAAGCTTAGCTGCTTTAGCATCACAAAAATACAAATTGTGTCATCAAAACGTTGAAAGTACTTTAAAGGAAGCACTACCAAAACCTGCATTTGAGTTTAAACTGCCTATGTGTGGCGAATTTTCTAAACTTATAAAAATGTGTTCTGTAAAAATAGTTTTCAGATTCCATTTCATGAAATGTTATATTGCCAACTTCATAGTCCTCCATGAGTCTTCTATATTTTAAATGTGCAATTTACATGTCTGGGTTGAAGGAACCCTGAGCCTATTTTGGATACACTGGGAATATGACAGGGACCATCCAGGGATGGGAAGCCAATTTGATGTGGGCTGTGCATACATATATACCGATATAAAGCCCATTTAAACTAAAAAGTCAACTTAGCATGCAGATCTTTGATATATGGAATGAAAAAGAATCCATAGAAAACCAATGTGGACATGGGTAGTACTAACAAACTCTAGGATGGCCTGGTCTTAAACCCAAGGTTAGGCCAAGGTAGATGCTCTAACCAGTGTGCTGCATTTTAATAATTATATAATTATACCACACTTAAAAAAAAAAAAAAATCATCCACAACTCCATTTTCCATTTCTTGTTAAGTGAGCAGTGCAAAACAATATGAAATGATCAATAAAGTTAGGAACTCAAGAAAAAATTAAAATAACCAAAATCATCATATAACCAAACAATGCAGTAAGTTGAACATCTGTATAATAACATATACCTGTAATTAAAGAAGTATATTATATCATACATTTATACAGTATAAACATTAAGATAAATACTGAGATGATGCGTGTAAACACAGCATAATGTGAAATTACAAGGAATTTTGTTTCAAATAAATTATTGAGATTTATATATAAATGTACAAGATAAACTTAAATTATATGTATATATAAATATGGAGAAAAAAAAAACACACACAGTATAAAGTAGTTCAATACTTTAACTCATTTGTTGTGGAAGAAAGACCATTCTGCTAGTGTTGTGATAAATATTGCTATGAATGCCAAGAGAATCCAAAATTTTTTGAAGTGTAGTATGGAATCTAAGAGGTAGCTGACAAACTTTAAAGGAGTTACGTCCTTCTTCAGGGCTTTTTGCAGGAAAAAAAAAAAAACGTATATGTTACCCAAAATATAACCAGACATAAAAAAAGGAGGAGTGAAAAAGTAGAAAAATTACAAAGCTTACAATAAAGATAATACACAAGGCTATGATAAACACCTGATGTTTCTAGTTTCAGCGGATTTTATACCTCATCCTCCCAAAGTTCCTCAGTTTCAAGTCTTGAACACGGTACAATTCAATGCAATATTAAATATCACTGCAGGTAGAGTTAGACTTGGAGTAAAAAGAAGCAGTGCTGGAAAAAAGTAAAAAGACTGACCAATACGCTTGAGCAATCATGAGCGATTTTGAATGTGTTTCGTATGTGCATTATAGGTACAAACAGGCAGCAGTAACTGCGCCTTCTGTCTCTCTACCTGGGTTTATGTCACTTTGTGCAGAGAGGCCTGCTTTTGTGAAGACCTTTGTTTGCAAGTTTCAAGTAAAATAAGCAACAGATTTAAAAGCACTTTTTGATTTGTGGATCCACCAAAGACATTATAGTAAAAATGTACTAAAAAGAAAAAAAAAACAAAACACCCACACATACACGTGTCATCCAAAAATTTGAATCTACATTTGAACAAATGCTTTTTTAATATGAACATTTCACTTCTATACAGCTCCTATCAAAAGCTGCTACTAAACCCTTTTTCCTTGCAACCTAGCCCTGTAAACTGAAGGTAGTCTCATTACTTTCCATCCACAGGATTTAGGGGCATCCCTCATATCAGGCAAATTATGATGTTGAAAATTGGGAAGATTCAGCTATAAAACAAATTTTTGAAGAATGAATGGCTTGAGAATCCAGAGTTGTATAATCGATTTATATATACTGTAAATGGACTATAAAAACCTCAAGTACTTAAGAGCCTAAATACAAAATGAGCAAAATCACACTACAGCAACTGAATGTTTAACATGAAAAATGCAACTTGGAAGCATTGCCATTTTAAAATCAACTACTCCAGAGCAAAACAAACTAGCATTGTCTCTCTAAATTCAATTGGCGGCGTGCCTCAAGGCTTATTTATATTAAATTTAGAATTCTTCATGTGTACCAACATATACTGCATAAACAGAAATAAGAGAAGCAAGAAATCTTGGCTAAGTTTATCAGATTTTTTTGCTTGTGTATTGTATGTAAGTTTACCAAGCAAGAATAATAATGTATTCTAAAAACTGCATGTTAATGGTCTATAAAAATATATTCTGTCATCAGATATTTATGGTTGCCCCATAAATTTTAAAAATGCAATTACAGTATATATATTGAAAAAAATATTGTAATTATAAGGTCTAATTTGATTTATTGGACGACAGCACTCATCCTACATATGCAGCATACCAACGTGTGATATACGAGTATGTACCAAATATCCCTGATATCACAATGGAGAAAGTTAAGATGCCTAAAATAAGTTTTCAAATTTTTAAGAAGTGGAATGAATGAAGTTAAGGGTTTTTTTTTTTAATAAAGTGTGTAGGCAGACACAGTTTCGAATATGGAGATGCAAATTCCTCCGTTTTCCCTTTGTTTAAGGCAGGGGTGTCAAAATCAATGTCTGCAGGCCGGATCTGAACTTTGGACTTATTTAAAGTGTCCCACTTCATCAATAATGAAAATATGTTACATATGGCTTATGATGATTGTTAGTCTGTGGTGGGCTGGCAGGGATTTGTTCCCGTCTTGTGCCCTGTGCTGGCTGGGATTGGCTCCAGCAGACCCCCGTCACCCTGTGTTCGGATATAGCGGGTTGGGTAATGACTGACTGATTGTTAGTTTTCTCAAAGATCCCCTTTAACTTGTGTTTCATATATAGATTGTATGCATATATGATTAAGACAGATTACATTTACACCTGGCATTAACATGTGTCTCCAGTGTCCACTTTTTTTATATGCACATTACAGTTCATCGCACCTACTAACATGTAGTTAGGATGGAAACTGACACTTTGTAATGACTCAGCAAGAGCAAGTAAAAAGGATGTGATATGCCACACTGCCATCAGAACTGAAGTGTTTTAGCATGATGGGACAGCCTAATTAAAGAGAGAGTAGCTCAAATTCACTCATACCACTGTGCTGATGTTTTAAAGCTGGACAGACATCAGGACTAGCCACCTTTCCAAAGCTTACCTGATTGCTTTAACCACACTACACAATTATTTTTACTTATTCACTGGTTTGACTGTTGTACTGTATGTAGATATGAAAAGCATTTTCATTTCCACTCATGTTAAATGTGATTGCTTTTTGTTTCAGGCCATTTCCAAATATGGTCTGCATGATCCATCTCCACCGTGTTTACACCAGATCATTTATAATTACGTGCCATCCAATCATGATGTATGTTAATGCAAAATGTATTTTGCTTTAGCTTCAAATTTTCATTTGTGTTAACAATGTCCAAGGGAAATCAATGCTGATAAAGAGGTATGCCAGTTTCAAGAGAGATGAAAGACAGAATATCTGATTGTGATGAGCAGTGAGGTACCTGTGTGTACTGTTTGAAAGGAATATGGGGCAGTAGCTGTTTGTTGCTATATTCCAGACTGTGTTGGATATATAAAGTGTTCTTTTCAAATATATGAAAATATGTGAAATTCTCTTTATGCCTGGTATGTTTAGTCTGTTTTCAGGTTGCTGGGACAGGCCCTTGGACAATGCATTGTTCTCAGCATACACCTTTTCTCATGTGTGAGCATTTCAATTCTGCCTTTGGGCTTGAAGGGTATTAAGTAACCCATTGGTTGATTTTTTTGTGACGCAGATGAAAGCGTGCCTTGTACCTTAAACTTGTACGTTTTGCAATTTTGGATTAGATGTCTATATTATCATAAATCCTGTCGATAACTTATGTACAGTAAAATTTAGTACTTTGCCCATTGGATTGGAAATTTATTAATGTTCATTTGTGTTTTTATGCTTTCAGTATTAAGTATTTGATGTTAACGTTAAACTATCTCTAAAAGCTGTCATTTAATTTTTGGACCGCATGACAAAAATAACATTTTGATAGATTTTTTTTTTTTGGTGCGGCATTATTTGGCATTTATCATCTCTGGTTCCTGTAGTCTGACTGAACATCCATGGCCACCAGTTATTTTTTTCTGTCATGTCCCTTGCCTGTTAATTTATGTCACTTGCTTTCTTTTTCTAACTCCATGATTAGAGACGATCCAAGCTAGGATCCTTCCCGATATCGCCTGTGGCCAATGAGTGAAAGAATTAAAACTGAGGGGAAGGTCTCATTAGGTTTTGATTTTTATGTGCTTGATCCTTCCTCCCACCATTACTCTCTCCCTCCCTTTCATCCATCCACTTGTTACCACACACATATATGCACAACCTCTGCAAAGCTTCTAAGCATTTGTGGCATTTAACCGATTTAATCTTTACCCCTTCTTACAGCATATCCTCTCTGGGTTCACATGGCCCCACCTGAATTTTCACACTAAAAAACACCACTACTTCAACTTTAACATCAGTCTAATAGGGAGGAAATAATACATTGTAATATACTACAGAACTGATTTACAAAAATTGTATTTTAAAATAATAATTGTAATATCATAATATTGTGGACCAAGAATCAGAATAACAACCCTCACAACTACAACCCTTAATTAATACAGCAATTCGTAAAGACTGAGCACTACACTGTCCACTTTTAATGGATATGTAAATGCATAATGACAGGAAAAGCTGTTTTAAATGTAAATAATTAGCTTGTTCAGACATTCATTTTATTAATGTAATTTATCGTGTAAGTACTAGGAGTGTGCGATATTGGGGGAAAAAAAACTCGATATTTTCTGGGACCTTGACGATAATGATAATTCCAAGATAATGTAATGCATTATTTGAAATTATATTGAATTATATTTTTGTCATCTATAGCTTTACTTATCAGGTCTTTTTGTATTATAAACCTAAACTGCATTTTATAGAGGAACCCAAATTACTCTCCAATCGCAATATGAAGCCTATGCCCAAAACAAGGTAGCCTCTTCCAGTTATTAATCCGTAGTGCACTGACATCTGTTGTCATGCAAACCATGCGGTCTTCTCGCAGTGACCATGATGCCAGCGCATCTTTCAGACCTTGCACAATGATGTCGCCAGTGTGATCTTGTGGGAAGTAGGATGTTTGCAAACAGAAGCTTTGCAGTTGCCAGTTTTCATCAATGAAATGCACCGTCACTGAAAGGTATGGCTCGGATGTTCGGCTTGACCATAAATCCGTTGTTGTGGCAAAATGTGAAACCTTTTGCAGTTTAAGCGTCAGAGTTTGGCGACACGAATCACACAACTTAGGCAGAGCTGTTTGACTGAAATATTTTCGGCCAGGCAGTGTATACCTTGGGTCTAAAGTATTCAAACGTTGTTTAAAACCATCTCTCTCAACCACTTGAACTGGCACCATATCTTTTGCGATGTAATTGGTAACGGCGTTTGTTATGTCATGACATCTGTTGCTTTTATTGTCGTAAGGCACTTTTTTGCAGATTGAGTCCACTAAAGTTTGCTGAGTGTGTTTTTGTGCTTGTACCTTGGTTACTTTAGACTTGTGCTGGACAGTTGACTCCTTCAGCATTTCGTATTCTGTGCGGTGGTTAGTTTGCAAATGGTGAAACAAGTTAGTTGTCGAGCTGTCTTTAACAGCAACCGATTTACCACAGTTTGCAGATTGCTGTCTTGAGCAACATCAGTCTTTTCAAAACCAAACCACTGCCATGCGAGTGAGAATAAACCACGTCTGGCAATTAACTCTGACAACGTTGATGGCGAGGCTGTTTTATCATCTGCCGCTGTTTGTTCACTCATTTTGGGGCAGGGAGTGACGCTAACTTGCGGCTTGCTGGTCTTGTACGCCTACGCAACTCGCTTTGCACACATGCAGTGGTCTATACTGTTGCATTAGTGAATGAACTCTGTTTCTATTTTTTGCAAAGCGAGTTACATACTCGATAATTTAATCTCGCACATCGTTAAAACAGCAATTAAGATATAATCGCAAACAATGTATATTGCACACGCCTAGTAAGTACAGTGCTAAACATAAATCTAGTGCAAGTATGGATATACAGTAATTATAAAGAACATTATACTCTCAATTTTCATTTATCAAATCCTGAAGCCTCTTAAAATATCAACAGGCCAACAGAAGTTAACTCTAGCAGCGTTGCCCCTCTTGTCTCTCCTCCTTTCATAAACAAAGACAGCCAGCATAAGAATGAAGTGTTTTAAATACAGTATACACCTAACACCTAACTGTACTGACAAACTGTGAAATTTCAGACAGTCTATGGTAAAATTACAGGTAACCTCCAAAATGGAAAACAAAACAAATGGTGTAGCATACAATGGAAACGTAAATGCTCTAGACATCTTACTTCTATTTTTTTTTTTTTTTTATTTCTCAACATGGCTGTTCTTCTGTGTTGACAGAGTTATGGTCTGAAAAACAACAAATAAAAAGACAAAACACTTCCTAAGCAGAAATTTCACTATATGCTTCCTTGAATTAATAATGGGGAAATAGAAACTATAAAAAGCAACATAAAGTTTTTGAAAGTAAATACTCTCACTGGCCACTTTATTAGGTACACATTGCTTAGTACCGGGTTGGACTGGTAAAATCCTAGTAGATCAGCCCGTCTGACACCAACAATCATGCAACTTTAAAGTCACTTAAATCACCTTTCTTCCCCATTCTGATGCTCAGTTTGATCTTCAGCAGGTCACTTTGACAAAGTCTACATGCCTAAATGCATTGAGTTGCTGTCATGCGATTGACTGATTTTTGCGTTAACAAGCAGTTGAACAGGTGTACCTATTAAAGTGGCCGTTTTGTCTAATACAGATTCATAGATCATCAGCATCAATGGGTGCAAGGCAGGAACCAAGAAAGGGTGATGTGCCGCTCTCCTGCAGTTATATTGGGCCAATTGAATGTCACCAATCAGCATAATGTGCAGGTATGTGGCATGCTGAAAGAAGCCTGTGTATCTGAAGGAAGCCAAAGAAGAAAATGTGAATATTCCACAACGATAGTAACCTATGAGCAATCTGTAGTACTTTGATAGTCACAGCTTAGTCATAAAACCAAAAAATGCTGACAGTCAATTCCAACAATAAATAACAAATATTACTATAGAGTAAAAAAGTTTTTTAAACTCTTGGACTTTGTTCTTGTGGAATTGTGTGTTTTATATTGTGGATGTAGCAAGAGCCTTTGCCTGAAGTGTGGTGTATGCTTCATTAAACACTTTGAAGTCCAGGAAGCAATCAGATCACCATTAACAGCATGAAACTTACCCATTTAGGCCATT
Source organism: Polypterus senegalus (assembly GCF_016835505.1). Classification (NCBI taxonomy): domain Eukaryota; kingdom Metazoa; phylum Chordata; class Cladistia; order Polypteriformes; family Polypteridae; genus Polypterus; species Polypterus senegalus. The sequence continues at coordinate 158,249,999 of NC_053162.1, forward strand.
TCTTTCTAAGTGGGTAGCTTTTGACCTTCTTATCTAAATATCCAATTTACAATGTCATAGTAGCCCATGAAGCTCTTTGGACTTTGAACCAAATGAAAGTGTGTTAAAGGTTCAACTATGCATGCCCAGCAAAAAAAAAAAAAAAAGGCATTTTGTTTCCTAGTGATATTCTATCACTATGTAAAAACTGTTGAGGGCAATACATTAATTTTATTTTCTTCTTCAGCCTACAAAAACATAATGAGAAGCAAATATTTCTTACTAATAAACAGTGTATCAAATACTCCAGGTTTTCAGATTATCACCATTAAACAAAATATTTGTAACATGTCAAAACTGGGCAAACCATATAATGTATATAATGTTTTGATGGTGTTGTGTTGTGCATGGATGTAACACCAAGGGAAACTCCTAACGAGTGTGTTGCCTAGCAATAAAGTTAAAATTCATTGCCAAAACTTAAGTATGAAAAATGAAAGAACTATATGGGAGTTATATATGTAGTCTCTGCAAAACAGAGATATTGCACCATATTTAATGGAGTAAAACTGCTCAAGTAATCTTTTTGCTTTTAGAAAGCCTATATAAATGTTAAAAACAAGAAAACATCATTCAGCCCACACATGCCCTACAAAGTATCAAAATTTCATGTTCATGGTAGGTTGGAGTCTTTCTCAACAGCAATTGGAATAAGGCAAGAACCATTGCTGGACAAGGTGCCCATCCATCAGAGGATAGACATACGCGCGCACACACACACACACACACACACACACACCCCTACACTCTCCCACGTTCAGGCCAGTTTGGAATGTCGATCTACCAAAACAAACACAGAAATATTCATGCTGACACAAAGAGTCCTTGCAAATTTCACTTGTAGAATAACCAGGCACACAATTTGAACTCAAACAATGTACCCACAGGGCAGCAGGACTAAATACTACACCATTGTGATGCATTTTTGACAAGAAACTACTGTGTTATTTTTTTGTTTTAAAAATCAGTTTTATCTTGTCTCTTGCATGGGACTTCCTTCCGGAATACATTTGTAATACAATACTGAGAAATTTACAAGAATATTGTTTAGCACTACAAAGCAAGTTATATGCACAATATGACATCAAACACAAATTAGCAATTTCATGGCATCAAGTCCAGTTCTTAAATCATTACTCTACAATTCCTGCCTAGAATATTTTATTAGCCATCCTATAGTTATGCCTCCAAATGAAATTACATCCTGGGAAAAATACACTATTTTCATTCATGATAAATTTTCTACATACAGTAGCTTTCGTTATTGAGGATTGCAGATATGCATACAGTATATAAATATAAATATATATCAATCCATCTATTCTTTTAATCTGCTTAATTGAACATTTGGGCTACCGGCATCTTAGCCCATACAGTGTGTCAGTCCACTGTAGCATAAATTCATACACACAAACACAGAGGAAAAATGCAAACTCCATAGAGACAGTAATATTATTCTCCTGAAGCTGTGAAAAAGTATTAACTATTTTGCCACTCTCTATATATTCATTCAGCACTTTTCTAACCCATGTAATAAGCACTTTTTAAATTATATATTTCTGGCAGTCTTAAAATAAAAAAAATGTAATGTATGTATGTTCAATGTATGATACTGTGTAAGATGGTTTTAAATTGGTTTAAGTTTTATTAACCTGTATCTTCATGATACAAGTATGCTCAGGATTCTCCTCAATCTTGAACCATACAATGTATTCAAAAAGTCTGCATAATGGTAAAGAAGATCAGGACAAAATATAATTCGGGGGACCAGAAGAACTAAAACTGGAAACACGACAAATGCTATTTCTCCAGGATTAGAACGTCTAATTCTGGTAACTAATCACATAATACTGCAGTAGTTACAAGACTGAAACTCCCCGAAGAAGGAGGCAATGTGTGAAGTGCCGGGTAATCACGGGTGCATGCTTTACACAGTAATCTACCAGCCTGAAAGCTTACCTTGTGGAAGAACTGATAGAGCAACCCGAGCTTGTAAGACGCAAAGACCAAGATTCCAGAGAAGGCCACCAAAATCGTCCCAAGGACAGTGCACAGCATGCAGCATCCTTCCATTGCAACTATCGTTGCCTCTGGGTGACAGGCTGAATTAGAAAAAAATATGCTCAAAAGCTACTAAAGGGAAAATAAATAAATAAATACTGCTATCTAATCAAAAACATACAACTCCTGAAATAAATTATTAATAACTGTGGTCATTGACACTGAAGCAGTAACACAATTAGTAGTCGCAAAGTTGACCGCTGCAATCTTAAACTGTCGTCAAAAGCATCTCGTAGTCAGTCAATTTGAATTTGCTTCGAAATAATAATGAAACACAATGCTAAACAGAGGTTACTCATCTACAGGGAACTGCCAGTCACAGGTCGTCGGGTTTTTGTTTCCTTACAATATCAAAGAACGTTGGTCGCGCAAAGTATATGCTGTTAAACTGTAGATACGCTAATTTGGTGCATTAACAGCTTCCGTGAATTCAGCTTCTACTGACGGTAAAATGTGAGCGATTTACATTATGACCAATAACTTTTCGAGAATCTTTTTTCCTCCCAATCACTGCGAACAAAAGGCGGGGCCACCACAAAATATGCTTCCTGGTTCTCATTGTACGGTACGGTGCTTCCAAAATTAGAGCGTGTTTGGCCTCTTGTTAGTGACTCGATAGGCGGTATTATGTAAATTATACATGTAGAGGCGTTTTTATGCAAATATATTTCTGGGCACTTGAATGTCATTCGTAGCAAGGTTAAGTATGCGAATAAAATACCTATTGGATTGGTCACTATACTATCACGTGATCCCGAATAGTAGGTTGGTGTTAACAGAAATTTTCTTTGGTTGAGGAAGTTTTTTCTTTTTCTTTAAGTAAGGATGTGCTTTCAACCATTGTAGCTTATGACCTTGACTTTTTGTTTTTAAATAGATAAGATTATTTACATTTGGGCTGTAAATTGTTTCGAAATATCTTTTTAGTTACTCATTTGCAAACTTTGTTTTTGGTTAATGAAAATTATATTAAACTTTATATACGCATTGTTAATTCTAATTGATAAAAAGCCAACCTTTTCTTTATATACAGTATTGCTAATTAAATGTTTGGACACACCCAGAAATATCCATGTTTTTGATAGAAATTTCTCATTTTTTTAAATCGGGATTCCATCGATTGATTTAAAAATACAGCCAAGTCATTAATGTTGCTAATGGCTACTACTGCTTGAAATGACTGATTTTTAATGTATTGTTCACATATGACTGCAAAACCTGTTTTCAGGTGTAATTTCTTCATTGTTCAAATAGTTAACACCCCTTAGCTTACTTTTCATTTGGCATTGCAAATGCTAATTGGTTATTAGAGAAATCACTGTTTTTTCATTAGCACCGCTGAAACCTATTATTCTGTTCATATGTTTCTCTGGCTTTTCTAAACTTCAGTTTATTTCAAGCAATAATAGCCATTAGCAATACTAGTAATGTCTTGGATGTACTTTAAATCAAATTAATAATAACTTAATAAAAAGTTACTAATTTCTATTGAAAACATAAAAAATTCTTGGTGTGTCCTGAGTTTTGACTGGTAGAATATGTACAGTTTAAATTAAAATTAAATGCTATTTTCTGTCTTTGTACGCTATCACTGGGAAAGTCATCTATCCATCCCTTTTCTCATAAATTATTGTAATTTAGGATTGTAGGGAGCTACAGCCTTACCTGACAGTATCCGACTCAAAGCAACAGCCAAGGCCTGAATGGGACATCAGGGGCCTCATGTATGGTGCATACACACAAAAATGTTACGTGTGAACGTTTCCATGCTCAAATCGCGATGTATAAAACCTAAACTTGGCGTAAAGCCACGGACATTTCCACGGTAGCTCATACCCTGGCGTACGCAAGTTCTGCGCTCGATTTTGCAGACTGGCGGCACCCAGCGTCAAAGCAGTACTACTGTTCCAGTGTGGTTTCCTTTCTTTTTTAGATCCACATCCCTGAAGCGGCTTTATAAATACACTGAAATTAACCGCATATTGTTTATTAGTTTAATGCATCTGATTGTAATTAACCTGTAACAATATAATGGCCCACAGAATGGTCAAACAATTCTAAATACAATAGCTGCTTTAGCATTCTTACTCTCACTGCACCTTCTTCTTCTTCTTTCAGCTGCTCCCAATAGGCGTTGCTACAGCAGATCATCTTTTTCCATATTACTCTCTCTGCACCAGTCGGAGTATTTATATCACTGTACCTGAATGGGGAATCACATCTCTACAGCAGCTGATCGGAAGGAGAATTATCGGTATACAGCATCAAGCACACGCTGCCTCAGCCATGCTGTCTACAGTATTTAACTGCTGTCATACGGCAAACGCTTCAGAGCCTTTCCTCGCGGTTCAGAAATAGTTTCATCCCAAGAGCTCTAAACGCACTCAATCAGTCCATCAGGTGCTCCTTGTAGAACGTTTTGTACTTATGAGTACAATTACCTGACTGTAAGCTTACGATACAGTTATAATATTGCACAACCTGTGCCACTTTATAAAGCGCTTATTTACATATGATGACAATATCATTTTTAAGATGAAATGCAGCAAAATAAAACTTTAAATTAATTTAAATAATCTATATTGTTAATAAATAAACATGTGAGGACATAGTGTTTTGCGGCGCTAGCAAGGAGTTGGTGCTCCATTAACGGATTAGAACATTTGAACACTCTAGACGAGAACAGGCCATTCAGCCCAACAAAGCTCGCCAGTCCTATTCACTTGTTTCCTCCAAGAAAACATCAAGTCGAGTTTTGAAAGTCCCTAACGTCTTACTGTCTACCACACTACTTGGTAGCTTATTCCAAGTGTCTATCATTCTGTGCGTAAAGATAAACTTCCTAATGTTTGTGCGAAATTTACCCTTAACAAGTTTCCAACTGTGTCCCCGTGTTCTTGATGAGCTCATTTTAAAATACAAGTCTTGATCCACTGTACTAATTCCCTTCATAATTTTAAACACTTCAATCATGTCACCTCTTAATCTTCTTTTGCTTAAACTGTAAAGGCTCAGCTCTTTTAATCTTTCCTCATAATTCAACCCCTGTAGACCTGGAATCAGCCTAGTTGCTCTTCTCTGGACCTTTTCTAGTGCTGCTATGTCCTTTTGTAGCCTGGAGACCAAAACTGCACACAGTACTCAAGATAAGGCCTCACCAGTGCATTATAAAGGTTGAGCATAACCTCCTTGGACTTGTACTCCACAGATCGTGCTATATAACCTAACATTCTGTTAGCCTTCTTAATGGCTTCTGAACACTGTCGGGAAGTTGATAGCTTAGAGTCCACTATGACTCCTAAATCCTTCTCATAAGGTGTACTCTCGATTTTCCGACCTCCCATTGTGTATTCAAACCTAATATTTTTACTTCCTATGTGTAATACTTTACATTTACTGACATTAAATTTCATCTGCCACAAATCTGCCCAAGCCTGTATGCTATCCAAGTCCTTCTGTAATGATATAACGGATTCCAAATTATCTGCTAATCCACCTATCTTGGTATCATCTGCAAACTTAACCAGCTTGTTACTTATATTCCTATCTAAATCATTTATATATATTAAAAATAGCAGCGCCCTAGCACTGACCCCTGTGGAACACCACTCTTAACATGGCCAGTTCTGATGAGGTTCCTCGCACCATCACCCTCTGCTTCCTGTGTCTGAGCCAATTCTGCACCCATCTAAAAACATCACCCTGAACTCCCACTTCTTTTAACTTGATGCCCAACCTCTCATGTGGCACCTTATCAAATGCTTTCTGAAAGTCCAGATAAATAATATCATAAGCTCCACTTTGATCATATCCTTTTGTTGCAACCTCATAGAATTCCAACATGTTAGTAAAACACAACCTCCCTCTTCTGAACCCATGCTGACTGTTCAGAATAACTCCTGTCCTTGCCATGTGTTGCTCAATCTTATCCTTAATAATTCCTTCCATTAATTTTCCTGTGATGCATGTTGCTTACTGGCCTATAGTTGCTTGGATCTGCCCTGTCACCCTTTTTATATAATGGGATGATATTTGCCATTTTCCAGTCCTTGAATCTCTCCAGTGCACAGTGACTTCCTAAAAATATGTGTCAAGGGTTTATATATGTACTCACTAGCCTCCTTAAGAACACGAGGATAAATATTATCTGGTCCTGGTGATTTGTTTGATTTCATCTTATTTAATCTGAGCAGCACTTCTCCCTCTACAATTTCCAAATCCCTCAGTACCTCCTTAGTAGTTGTGTTTACCTCTGGGAGGTTATCCACTTGCTCACTTGTAAACACCTCAGAAAAATGTAAGTTTAGGGCATCTGCTATTTCATTGTCTGTATCTTTTAATTCCCTTTACTATTCCTGATGAACTTGACCTCCTCCTTAACTGTTCTTTTACTACTAAAATACTGAAAGAATCTCTTGGGGTCTTCTTTCGCCTTATCTGCTATATTCCTCTCCAGCTGTCTTTTAGCCACCCTGATATCCTCCTTAATGGTTGCCCTCATGTTCTCATATGCACTACGATTCACTTGGCAGTCATTAGTCTTATATGCCTTATACAGCAGTTTTTTCCTTTGCAACTTCTTTTTTAAATCTTTATTAATCCACCGTGGAGTTTTTTTTTGTTTCCTATTAATTCCAAATTTAGGTATGTATCTGTCCTGCATTACATGTAAAACATTTTTAAACCTGTTCCACTGCTCCTTGACTGTCTCCACATTTAAAAGCTTATCCCAGTCTATCCTACTTAGACTTTTTGCATCTGCTCAAAATTAGCCCTACCAAAGTTCAACTTAACAATTTTAGTCTTTGCATCTGTACTCTTACAAAATACCGAGAATTGTATTACATTATGGTCGCTTGACCCTAGTGGTCCAATCACCTCTACACCCTCAATTCTATCCTGATTATTACAGAATACTAAATCCAGACAGGCTTCACTGTCTGCCTCGCGCTGTATTCTTGCTGGGACTGGTGCGACACTGGATGGATAGAATAATTTAATATGTACTAAGAAGATATTTCAATGTTCCTTAAAAGTTTTGAAGAAGCTGCATTCTAAGCTTACAGATGGCTTAATGTCTATTACAGAGCTGATTGTGTGGCGATTGGGTATTTGGAGAAAGAAAAGTAAGGACAGGAATTGGAGGTTAGTGCATTTGAATGAGACAGTACTGCTACAATAAAGTATTTCATCGAAAGTAGCACACGGTGCAGCAAGCATCTTGCGTGAGGCATGAACAATCACTGTGCCACCGTGTTCCCATGTTTAATAACATGCTTAACTCCAATCATCATGAAAATGATATCAAGTATACATCTCAGTATTTTAATTATTCAGAGAGCTGTAATATCACAAAAGTATTGGATTCTGTGTCCTGTTGGAGGAAGAGAAAGCCGGTATAAGAACACGTAGTGATTCACACACATAGAGCACATAGAAGATCAAATACAAAACAAAGCATTTAACGTGCTATTTTAGTTACGCTAGGATTTGAGAAACTAGTAAATTAAACAATTTTAAGATGAAGTTTATGATGTTCTACTTTAATGACAAAATATACTATGTGATTAAAGTGGAAATTTAGAGATTAAAGTTGACATTTCCCACTTTTTTCCCCACTGTGTGCCTATTTTTTGTTTCTCTGTACCCTAATAAGCTTTCATATGACACTCAGACGGTGGGCTACAACTCACGGCGACTTTGATATCTGACAACTTCCTTTTTATTTCGGGCACTGTGCGACTTTGTGAACTTGAGCTTTCGAGTTTCTCCGACACACTATGTCACTCGATCAATTTCCTTTTGTTGTTTATAAAACTGTTTAAACCAACAAACAGTTCTACTCCCCCCATAACTCCAACCCGGCTTTTGCCATTCCCTTTTCACAGAATGCTGAGCTTAAGGACTATTTATATTGATTTGCATATTCAAAGAGGCATAATTCTGGGAGGAGACGGGGAGGGACAACGGGCGTGTGCGCGTGTGTTACTTTTCACGCTGTCCGGGATTTATGTAGCGGAAGAACATGGAAGTTGGTGTTTGCACAGATTTATGCATCTGGATTTTTTTTGTGCGTACGAACATTTCTGCTTTTGTGCTTATGCCATGTTATAGTGTGAGTTCTACACACGCTGTTATACATGAGGCCCCAGGCCATTGCAGAACACATTTAAATACACATGCACACTAACTTAAAGTGGGCAAATTTAGAGTAAATTTAGAAGTTAGTCCTGCTGCCTCTCGGCTTTTAGAGTCTTGGATTTAATACCTAGCTCAGACCTTGACTAGGTGGAGAATGCCAATTTCTCACTTCTTCAGCATTGGTTTTCTCCCCCATTTTCTAAAGATATGCAGGTTTAACCTGACCCTATGAGGGAGTGGTTAAAGGAATGCATTTCTAAAAATACATTCATCATTTCATTTTCAAAAACCAGTTATCCAGTTTAGATTCAAAGTCAGACAAAACCTATTTTTGTAAAATTATGTGCATGATAGGAACCAGCCCCAGACGTGGCACCATGTCAAATGTAGTATATTTTCACAAAATACATACACACACAATTACTCATACAGGCAAATTTAGTGTTGTTAATTAACCTAACATGAATGTGTTTGGGATATGCGTGCACACACACACATACACACACACACGCACACACACGCACACACACGCACACACACACACATACACACACACACACACAGACAGAGATGTATACAAGGAGAACATTCAAAATCCAAAAAGGCTGTGGCCATTTTGGGATTGAACTGTGAGGCTTCTAAGAAAATGCTATTTTGCATATTTATTTAGTACATTATTTTTAAATAATTTTAAATAACAAATTTGAAATGTATTACTATATTTAAGTGATGTAACTTTGTAGTAGAATGTGAACAACTTCATCTTCTATTTCAGTAGAGGCTAACTCTGATCCTGGAGGTCTACAATGGCTGAACATTTTCCTTCCTGTCACTTTCTTAATCAGTGACCAACTTTTGCTGTTAATTGACTTCTTTTTTTCTTCATTTTAATTGCCTTGATTTTCAAGACTCGGTCCTCTGAATTGCTTCTTTTTTCTTTTAAATAGCAACCAGACAAAGTTGTGATGTGAAGTGAGCCAACAGATGACCAGCTAGGTCAATGCCTCAGACTTCAACCAGTTTCATTCCAAGAAGTTTCTTAATAAGAAGCCGATTCTTGTTATTAATTGAACTTGTTATTTAATTGCATGGCTTGTTGGTGCTCTCATTCTGCCACAGCAGACATTTCCAAAACTGTTGATTATCTTTCTTTTAAAAGCACAATCAAAGCATATGGTGGACCTGTGCAGATCAACATTACTTTTTCAGATATTGTGTGATGGACACAGGTTAGCTCCTCATGTGTTGGCTCATTTTGTATTTCATTATTGTTTGGCTGCTAATTATGGAAAAACAAAACAAGGGGTCTAAGTCTTAAACAGCAAATCAATTGAAATTAAGCCAAATTAAGTTAATTAGCAGCATTAGCTGGTCACTAATTAAGAAAATGGTTAAAATGAAAACCTGCAGTCACTGTGTCCCTCCAGTATCAAAGAGGCTGCTGGCCCTTTTCTCTTAGAGAGGTGACAGCAACAAATGATTAAATAATTGTAGCAACAAGAAATCAAACAATGCAAAGAATATGTTTTACAGCAATAAATGAACACATATAGATCTTAAAGAGAAAGGACAGCTGGGGAGTACAACTATTATTAATTTCGAACATCTGTTAAAAACACATCTCTACAGCTGTGTTTGGGGTTCTTCCAGAGGGGCTTAAAGTGGAGAAGGACAAACAAATTGTGATTGCATTCACTACACTCTTGGCACGCAGACTTATTCTGATAAACTGGAAGAACCCAAACTCTCCTCTTTTAAGTCAGTGGGAAACTGATGTGTTATATTATTTGAAATTGGAAAAAATCAAATACTCAGTTAGAGGATCCGTACAGACTTTTTTCAAAATATGGCAGGATCTAATCAGTAATATTTTAAAATAAGTTCATAAAGCATAGAGAATTTATTAATTTAGGTATGTTTACAAGCCTTAAATTTTACGCCGTTTGGCTTGCTCTCTCTCTCAGGGGTGGGGATCGATCTGTTCTTAACATAATTCTTTTTTTGTAAAAACTTGATTGCTATGTATGGATTGTAATAAAATTAATAAAAAAAAAAAAAAAACACATCTCTTCAATGAGTGCTTTTCTTCATGTATGTAATTTCTACTGTCTTCATGTATGTAATTTCTACTGTCTTCATGTATGTAATTTCTACTGTCTTCCATTGAATTGCAAAGTGTATGAGTGTTTGAGTGTATGAAAGGTGCTATATAAATAAAACGTATTATTATTATTATTATTATTATTATTATTAACTACAATATCACTGAAGTGATGCAAGAAAGCAAGGTGGCTACATTTTCTTGGTGGGATTATGAGACCTCTTGCAGGAGGTGTTAGGGTTTAGTCCCTCCTAGTTCACAAAATAACACTAACCCAGAGAAGTTTCAAAAAACCCCAAGACATATTTTTATGAATACCTAAGTTTATTAATCTAAGTATCTAATATATGTTTTTCAACTCAATGATGCTGAATATCTAATTAATTTAGCCATTAATTCTGTAATGGCAATTAATTTGAGTATTATTTGTTTTGCAATTTACTGCAACATCATTTTACTTTCATTATGGGTGCCACCATTTTCTGATCCTCATTCTATAATCCTTTGCATGGCTGCCACAGGCTTTGTTATAGAAGTTGCATCTGGTGACATTCTTGCCACAACAGTTTGTAAGCTGGAAGTACACAGCAATCATCATTTGAGGTTTCAGATTTTAACTGAACTTTCTACATGCTTCTGGTGTTTGATTTAAGGCAAACAATCAAGCAATTGTTCAGCATTCAGTTTTGATGAAGGAGAGGATTGATTTTCTGGTTTCATCTCTTGCCTGTTTATTCTGACCTGTCCTTTGTTGTCCTTGGGTCCTGACACTTTTTCCACCACTTGGCAGTATACTATATACAGGTATATATGGTGACAAAGAGTTCAGTTTCACCTACGTCACCTTAGGTGACTTTTCCATCTATTTTCAGTCATAGCCTTCATTTATATATTCTTAGCAATTGAAGGCAGTCAGCGGCACAATCCTATGAAGCAGCTAGTCTAATGTGATAAACCTAAAGACTGAGACCAAATAGTCTACAACTGGCTAGGACAAAATCAAATAGGTTTGATTTTCTCATTAGTCAGAGGGACAGGCTGTGTACACAGAGGAGCTGACAACCAAATGAACCAATAAAACTTGTCAGTAAGTACACAGAATGTAGCAATGAGGAATAAGGAACACACTTGTTTTGATCCTGACATACAGAAGAAAACTTTGTCTGAGTAATGCCATATATTTTACATACCAAAGCAGAACTGAAAAAAAGAATTAAAGGCAGAGATTGCTGTTGAACTCTCTGCCACTGTTAACCCTTCACAAAGCACTACTCGGGTCAAGCTACACGCAGTTGCCTGTCAAAAAAAGGTGCAGGCATGACTGCGCTGGTAAATGCGACATGGAAGCAATTTTCAGTCATGTAATTTGGCATGATGCAGTGGCAAGATCAGCGACCACAACTGGCATATCTGACATGGCCTACAGCAAAAAATTGTTGCTTCTCTTGGCTCTCCAACCTCTGGAAGTGGTCAAAGACCCTGCCTCACAAGGGCTTCCCTTGCAGGATTTAAAACAACCATTCTGGACCTAGCAGGAGAACTGGGAGTCAAGAGGATAATTGGGGACAAGAATGGCAGGGGCAGAGATTCCAGAAGTCAGAGTTTGGAAAAAAGGGAGAAAAAGAGAGAGAGAGAGTAAACAAAGTGGGCCAACCACCTGACTAGACAGCTTGCTATTTAGTTAGGCACAAAGAGGCATTGGTTTATTGTTTAACAATGTATTTTTGGTATTGTTTATTAATCTGCTGTCTTAAGGGTCTTGATATTTCCTTTTTGATGCATTAAATTCAATTTATTTTATATAATTTCTGGTCTCCTTGGCATGTGTTTTTGTTTTGGGCAAGCTCAAAAGCCCTCCCATCCATTAAAATACAAAATAATTGGGTGCCATGTATGAAAAAGTTAATTTCCCTTTAAGGTCAATAGCTAGTCTCATCATTTTCAGTAGCATTAACATTATTATTGCTCTCATGATCCTGAACTGGACTGTGCATTTAAGAATGTTATATATGTCAATGTCATTATTGATTAGCCTCACCTTGCAGCTCTCCCTCAACTTCTTTATTTTTGTGGGTTTTCGAACATTAAGTACTCATTTCATGTCAGGCTATAACATCCACACAGGATTTCAGCAGTTTTCATAGGTCAATTAAAAAAATTAATATTTCTTTTACTTCATCCATTCTCCTGTACAGTTGATTATTTTTTATATAATTGGCTTGGTGGTTAATCCACATGTGCTAAAACTTTAGCAAACGGATGGCCTAACATTTTTTTGAAGAACCCTCTGATCAAGCATTCAATTCATGAGCTTGTCAGTAGGAGCAAATATCCATATGTACTGATAATTGTCATAATTCTTTACATTTACATAGTGCTTTTCTCACTGGTCAAAGCGCTTTACATAGTGAGTAAGAATCCACTTCAACCACCACTAATGTGCAGCATCTACCTGGATGATGCAACGGCAGCCATTTTAAACTCACCACATATTAACTGTTAGGTGGTGAAGGGGTGAGAGAGACAGATGATTAGAGACAGGGTATGATTAAAGGGCCAGAGTGACTAGGTCATGGTAAACAATTTAGCTGGGACATCAGGATACACCCTACTCTTTATGAAGGACGCCCAGGAATCTTTTATGACCAGAGAGACTCAGGACGTCGATTTTACATCTCATCTGAAGGATGGTGCAATTTTTACAGCACAGTGACTCTGTCACTGCACCAGGGCATTGGGTTCCACATTCAGATCACAGGGTAAGCACTGCCTGCTGGCCTTGCCAACACCTCTTCTACCAGCAACCCGAGCTTTTCCTGGTTGGTCTCTCATCCAAATATTGGCCGGGCTCAAACATGCTTAGCTTCAGGTGGATTATTTTTTCTAAACTGTATGTGGTATGGCTGCTAATTTATACATGTGGTATGTACTGTTTCTTTACAGCATCTATTATACGACCGTCACAAAATAAATGTATATATGACAAATCTTAACATGTTTGCCTAGGTAATGGGTGACATGCAGTTATAGAGAGTAATGTTATTGTCACACAAACTTAGATGTCCGGATTTGATTTTCTTTCCAACCAGTTTCAATGCAGAGCTTTCTCAATACTCCTGTGTGCATGGCAGTTTTCTTTAAATATTCTAATATCATTCCACATACAAAAGACATGCACACTAGATTAACTGATGACTCTTATTTTGGTCGGATAGGGCACAAGGCAAGATACACACCTAGACTGGGTACCAGTTCATACTTGAGCACACACAAACCCATTGGCCTGATCAGCAACAATGATGAGGTTGAACAGATGGTGTAGTCTAAACAATAAATGACGAGGTTGAACAGATGGTGTAGAGAAAACAATCTATCTCTTAACATTGACAAAACAAAGGAGATTATTAAGGACTTCAGAAAAACTTGTCCTGTCTACAGACTCCTGTCCATCAATGGCTCCTCTCCTGAGGGTAATAGTGCAAAGTTTCTGGGAGTGCATATTATGGAGGACCCCACCTGGGCCCACAACTTTGCCAGATTACCAAAAAAAAGTGACAGAGCACTTCCACTTTCTGCGATGCTTAAAAAGAGCAAGCCTCCCCATGTCATTCTCTTCACCTTCACCAGGGGCAATATAGAGAGCGTCCTGACCATTTCCATCATTATCTGCTATGGAAATTGCAGTGCCTCAGACTGCAAAATGCCCTGTAGCGGATAGTGAAGACAGCAGGGAAGATCACTGGAGTGTCTTTTCCATCCATCGAAGACATTAACCAAAAATGCTGTGTACGGAAGACCTCAAGAATGGTGGATGACCCCATTTACCCTTGGCATACACTCTTTCCTCTTTACCATCTGGCAAGCAATGCCACAGCATTTGTGCCCAGTCTTCTTAACTGTGCAACAGTTTCTGTCCACAGACTGAGTCTCTTTAACATCTTGTTGACCCCATGACCCAAGTGACCATGATGGCATGTCGTTGAAAATTCATACAGACTGTCTTTGTACCATAGAGATCTCTCTGACACACATCTGGCATAATGTGGTTTAAATTACATTCCCCATTTCCAGCACATCTACATACATAGCTTCCTAAATTCTGGACTGATACCATGTTAACATAAATATGCACTGTTATAGACTATCTCCAGAAACAGTATATGTATTTCTGCACTTCATTACACTGTGTAATCCTTAGGAACTTCTTGCTGTTACCCATCACTGAGTCAGTATCTTAACATGGCGGAATGGTTTATGTGAACAACGGTCACCTGAGAGATGCCGTTGGGAGTTGTGGTACTCCTGGTATATGGGTACCCTTGGCAGTAAGGTCAGAAGTGAGGTCCTGATTTAGACAGACTCAGCCACTCCTACTTCCAACAAATGTCCATCCAAAGTGGTGCAACTTCCTGCCTTCTGCTGTTGTCCTGTACACAACTTTCTAAATGAAGTCATGACAGGAAATGAAGCAGTGTTATTTAGGACTGTGCACTTTTTCTACTACCAATTTCAACAACTCACTTGTACAGGTTCTTCCTTCCATCTTCTTCTTCTTGCTGTTAACACTGTTTCTGTTGGAACCTATCTTATACTGTATTCTACTGTATAATAGATGGCATGCAGTGAATGGTATCCTGGCCAGGACTGAACAAGGATACTTGCCTGACTGGGGGGCCAGTGCAATGGAAGAACAGAGGAAGACAACGGGTTATGTATTCCCCCAAAATGCTTGGTGGCAGCATCGCTAGGATACAGTTCCTCTATGGACACCCATGGAACTGTATTCCCATGGAACAACCCTGTTCAATTTCCGTGGGTGCCGGCAGGGGGCACTGAAGGGACTAAATGTTCCTACTTTATGGGAGTTTCGCCTAACCCGGAAGTGCTTCTGACAAACAGTCTTATGACACGAGAAGGAAGCAACTCTGCTTCAGTACAGGGAATTGGAGTTGGGAGAGGAGCTGGACAACACTCATCTGGAGGAAAGAAGGAAGGGAGCAAGAGAGAAAAGGAAAAATTGTGTCTGGGCTTGTGATTTTAAATACCCTGTAAAGGTATTTTGTACAATAAATCAATTGTCTGAACCCAGGACGTGTGTTTGTGAGATTGTGTTTGGGGTGCTACAACACCCCCTACTGGCCACAATGCATAGATATTTTTGGTAGTAAACAAGCTGTTAACTTCATGCTGCTGTTCCTATTTCTATCTCTTCTATTTCTTACTGCTAAGTTTCGTACAGTTAATATGTTAAATACTGTATACCCGTATTGAACACTTGACCTTTGATTTTTTTTTGTCTCTGTTTATAATACATATGGAGAGATAACAAATACAGCCGACCTGAATTGACCCACACTCATTTATTCACACTACTGCACTTTAGAGCTTCAAGGCAATCTAACTTGAATCTATTTGGGATGTGGAAGAAAAGCTGATCTATGCAGAGAGAAATTCAAAAACACCAAGAGGAAAGGGAAAAACAAAACAAATGGTGTTCTGACCAGGATTCAGATGCAAAGTTGTGAAGCTGTGAGGTAGATGTGCTAACTACTATGCCACCACTCCATCCTAAACTGAAAAAAGGAGGTGAAATTTATCTTTTTTCATTTATGCAAGTATGATATGCCCTTCTATCACAACAGTCAAATAATGAAGTCAAAATGTTGAGTAAATAAATCAAAGTCAATTACAGCTAGTTTCCAGGTCAATACATAACTAATGACACCATGTTTTACAATCATTAGTTATAAATTCCAAATTCACTGTTCTCACATTGATTGATATGCCCAGTTTGTCATAAATTATTGTTGTGCAGCTGTATGAATAGACATCCATCCTTTTGTCCATTTATTGAAACTGCATATTCCTTTACGGGGCTGTAGAGAGTCATGGCGTATGAAGCACAGGACTGGGTGCAAGACAGAAACCTACCCTGGATGGGACATTTTGTATGTCTCCAACACCATCCTGCTATGTACTTCACTTTTGGTTACTTTCTGTTGCTGAGATAGGAAGCCACTTTGGGTATTAGTGTGGCAACCTTTAACAGTCCATGTGGGGCAACACTAAAGTAGGAAATGCATTATGTCAGAATTAAGGAAGGCGCCAGTTTGCATAAGGAATAAACAGGAACTCTTTGTGAGTTAGTGTGTCAGATTGGTTATTTCTGGTAGTTTGTTTTCCACATGTAACTCTAGTATATATAGACCATAGTTCTGCTAATGTATCCATTAATATTTCTTTCTTATGAAAATCAGTAGAATGGTTGTAGAGTGTTCTTATAATTGAAGTTATAAAAAGGCCATGTTAAAGTAATGTGTTTTCAGCAGTGTTTTAAAGTGCTCTACTGTATTTGCCTGGCGAATTCCTATTGGCAGGCTATTCCAGATTTTGGGTGCATAACAGCAGAAGGCCGCCTCACCACTTCTTTTAAGTTTAGCTTTTGGAATTATAAGGAGACACTCATTTGAAGATCTAAGGTTACGATTTGGAATATAACGCGTCAGGCATTCCGATATATAAGATGGAGCGAGATTATTTAAGGCTTTATAAACCATAAGCAGTATTTTAAAGTCAATTCTGAATGACACAGGCAACCAGTGTAGTGACATCAAAACTGGAGAAATGTGTTCGGATTTTCTTTTACCAGTTAGGATTCTAGCAGCTGCATTCTGCACTCGTTGCAAATGATTTATGTCTTTTTTGGGTAGTCCTGAGAGGAGTGCGTTACAGTAATCTAGTCTACTGAAAACAAAAGCGTGAATTAATTTCTCCGCATCTTTCAATGATATAAGAGGTCTAACTTTAGCTATGTCCACTACATGTTTAGCTACATCCACACTAACAGTACACTGGGCCAATTTGTAGTCAATAATTCATCTAACCTGGATGTCTTAGGGATGTAAGAAGAAAACTAGAGCACCTAAAACAAAACCTACACAGGCACAGTAAGAACTAGCAAACTCCATACAGAAAGAGACAGGGCCAGGATTGAATGACATGATTGTAAGGAAACAGCACTAAACACTGTGCTGCTTACTCCAGAGCTTCGATTTTGTATAGTATGTTTTATTGTGCTCTAAACTTCTGACAATACACAAATTGCCATTGGTCAGGAAAAAATGAAAAGCATGAAAATACCTGAATCTTACAATATTTTGTGTGCTGAATCCAAATTCCAAGGGCGGAGTGGTGGCTCTGAGGCTAAGGATCTGCTGGTTTGAATCCCTGTCACTGCCAAAAGAAATCCTACTCTGTTGGGCCCTTGAGCAAGGCCCTTAACCTGCAATTTCTCCAGGGGCGCTGTACAATGGCTGACCCTGTGCTCTGACCCCAAGGGGTATGCGAAAACTAACAAATTCCTAATACAAGAAATTATATAAGGCGAAATAAAGAAAATAATCTGCTGCCTCTATCAAGTAATGTTTTTGAGTGATGTACAAATTAAATTTGAACATTTTGTATATTTACATGCTTATTAAAATGACAAATATAAAATGTAAAACTGAGCTGTTTTTGTCCTTCTGCTGTACTCTGTATCAGGAACATCTCTTTTAAGAATCCAGCAGCAGTTAGACAGCATTCGGGACTCCAATTGCTTTGTGAATGCTTTTCCATGTGGGAAATGTCCTGATGAAATTGCTCACTGTGTTTACAGTACCACTGGCTATACCAAGAATTTCAAAGAAGATGTCAAAGTGACTAGTCTTCAGGGACATATTGCACCCCATTGTTTGGCATGACTTGAGAAGGTCACTCACTCTTTCAGCACAGAATAGTTTTCAGACTTAACAATTTCCCAAAAAGCTTATACAGACACTTGAAATTCTGCAAAGAATTTTTCTCAACTTCATTCAGCTGTTCTTCATATCTTTCATCTTTTAACACTTCTCTGATCCAAAGACCCACAAAAATGGCTTCCTTAATCTTGGCTTTACTCATCCATGGAAATGAACTTTCTCAAGTACATGAATCCCATTTGTATTTTACAACAACAACAACATCTCGCTCCATCCTATATTTCAGAATGCCTTTCACCTTACACTCCAAATCGTAACCTTAGATCTTCAAATGAGTGCCTGCTTATAATTCCAAGAGCTAAACTTAAAAGAAGTGGTGAGGCAGCCTTCTGCTCTTATGCACCTAAAATCTGGAATAGCTTACTGATAGACATTTGCCAGACTAATACAGTGGAGCACTTTAAAAAACTTTTTATTTTGACATGGCTTTCTCATAGCTTCATTTTAGTTTAATCCTGATATTCTGTATATGCATTTAATTATCATCATCATTCATGGTGACTCCGAAATCCGTACCCCCGTACCCTTACTTTCTCTGCTGTTCTTTTTCCAGTTTTCTGTGGTGGCGAACTGCACCACCACCACCTGATCAAAGCACCGTGATGTCCCTACATTGATGAATTGAAAGCCAGAGGTCCACATGACCATCATCATCAAGCTCTTGCATGTGAAGCCTGAAAACCATGAGGACTGATTGAGATCATTTATGTTAGGTATAATGCCTAGAGGGGGCTGGCGGTCTTGTGGCCTGGAACCCCTGCTGATTTTGGTTTTTTTTTTTTTCTCCAGCCATCTGGAGTTTTTTGTTTTTTCTGTCCTTCCTGGCCATCGGACCTTACTTTTATTCTATGTTAATTAGTATTGCCTAGTTTTATTTTTCTATTTTGTCTTTTTTTCTATTTCTTTATCCTGTAAAGCACTTTGAGCTACATCATTTGTATAAAATTGTGCTAGCTGGAGTACCCGGCTTTGCCCGGGAATCTATAACCGGTGAATTTACCAAATGAAAGAAACAGAACATAGAAATAGAACAAACAGTTTTGTGATTGAAATTTTATTGTAATAGGTAATATAAGTGGTTATTCCAGAGCCTTTGGATACAGTGTATTTTTTGTTTAGCCTTGTGGTACAAAAATGAACAAATTCTGAGGATTGCCCACTCTAGAACATGATACATAGAGTTGTGCGTGTGAAAAGCATGGATTTTCCAAATTGATGCCTTTAACTTGCAGTGATTGGCTTTGAGCGCTATTAATTGACATAGCAAAAGCCAAAGGAAATTGTAGTAGTTTGAAATCAAAGGGTAAATCATTTGGAATTAGCGGAACTGTTGGTATGAAAACATCATCACGCCGTGCACAACACTTCAGACGCCCTTGAAATAGACTTTTTTTTCTGGCAGCAGAAGTGGACTTTCTAATTCTACGTGGAGTTGTTGGTATGAAAACATCTTCACTTCTTGCGCAACATTTCAGACGCCCTTGAAATAGACTTTTTTTCTGGCATCGGAAGTAGACTTTCTAATTCTACGTCATTTTTTCGGTGGCATGGGTATAATAGCAAAAAGCAGGACAATTATAATGTGTTACATGGTATTACGTATGGAATAAGCACCACAGTGAGATGAATGCACGTTATTTACAATACATCGCAAAGCAAACAAATAGCACCAGTGAGTCAGAAAGACCAAGACTGAAATCGTACTGTGAGTTGGAAAGTGAGCAAATAGCACCACAAATACGGAAAGCCAGTCACGTGCAGTGGGTTGGTCACGTTTTACATCCAAATGGCAGTTCCCCTTCACCCGATGAAAGCAGTCGGCCTTTTCATACTTGTACACTTCTGCCATCTGTTTGTAATTTAAAGAAACATTGGTAAAGAGCGACGCACAGGGACCAAATGTGCCGTTAATGTCTGTTGCAACGTGTGTCCATCTTGTCGATGATAAGTACCGGCACCTGTGCCGAACATTGTGTCACTGAAAAATTGCCCTGCACTTAACCATGAACATTTGTCCAAACCAAACATACCCCATGACCTCCTCCTGGTCACAAAGGAGCCCCATCCCCAGTTTGGTGGCGATCGGATGCCCGGTGTAGATTTGTATGGTGGACAAACAAATAGCACCAGTCAGTCAGAAAGACCAACACTGAAATCGTATTGTGTTGGCCGACAGCCTGCCTTCCCTTTCTTCAGATGTTTCATCCGCTCTTGCATCAGCAGCCCTTCTCCTGTTGGCAGACAGCCTGCCTTCGCTTTCTTCACATGCTTCATCCACTCCTGCATCAGCAGCCCTTCTCCTATTGGCAGACAGCCTGGTTTCCCTTTCTTGAGATGACTCATAGGGGTTTCCCTTTCTTGAGATGACTCATAGGCTCTTGAAGTAGCAGCTGTAATTATTTGGTATGCCAGATGGAATTGCCTGGGACATGTGCTGAACGTTGTGTCGGTGAAAAGGTACCCTGCGCTTCTCCACGAACATTTTTCCCAACCAAACCTACCCCATGACCTCCTCCTGGTCACAAAGGACCCCAATCCCCAGTATGGTTGCAGTCAGAAGCCCGGTGCAGATTTGTATAAAGGACAAACAAACATACACTCATACATCAACTCTGCTTTATACTGTATATTAGATGTTGTTGTATTTTACCCATCCTTTCAGTTTGGATCAACCAAATACTGTTAAAGTCAAGCAAAAGTCCAATCACCTTTAGATCTCCACAGATCTTCTTTCTCATCACCCTGCCATACAGATGTTCTTTGTGCAAATTGCACTGAATTGTAGAACGGTGAACAGATACACCATCTGCAGCAAGATGTTCTTGCAGGTCTTTGTAGGTGATCTGTGGGTTGGCTGTAACCATTCTCACAATCCTGCACACATGCCGCTCCTTTATTTTTCTTGGCCTGCCAGATCTGGGTTTAACAGCAACTGTGCCTGTGGCCTTCTATTTCCTGATTACATTCCTTACAGTTGAAACTGACAGTTGAAACCTCTGAGATAGCTTTT
Source organism: Polypterus senegalus (assembly GCF_016835505.1). NCBI lineage: Eukaryota > Metazoa > Chordata > Cladistia > Polypteriformes > Polypteridae > Polypterus > Polypterus senegalus. The sequence goes on from NC_053162.1 coordinate 158,271,150, forward strand.
TGTAGCCTTCCCCTAAACCATCATACTGAACAATCTTTGTTTTCAGATCTTTTGAGAGTTGCTTTGATGATCTCATGCTGTCACTCTTCAGGGGAGAGTCAAAGGGAAGCCCAACTTGCAATTGACCACCTTAAATACCTTTTCTAATGATTGGACACACCTGTCTATGAAGTTCAAGGCTTAACGAGCTAATCCAACCAATTTGGTGTTGCAAGTAATCAGTATTGAGCAGTTACATACATTCAAATCAGCAAAATTACAAGGGTACCCAAATTTTTGCACAGCCAGTTTTTCACATTTGATTTAATTTCATACAACTAAATACTGCTTCACTAAAAATCTTTGTTCAGAAAACGCCCCAGTACTCAGATGTTCCTAGGAAATGAAAGACATACCACAGCTATCTTTCTTGTTGAACGTAGAGTAAATTATTATGCAGGCTGAGAGGGGTTCCCAAACATTTTTGGCTGTATATGGCAGCCAAACAAAAATAAGTTGTGAAATAAGCCAACAGATGAGCATCAAAATTGGGGCTTCAAATACAACCAATTTCATTCCAACCAGTTCCTTAATGAGAAGCTGATTTTTTTTTAGTTAAATATGTTATTTCATCCCCTCCTTGAGCCGTCACCTTATCGTGGTGGAGGGGTTTGCGTGTCCAATGATCCTAGGAGCTATGTTGTCCGGGGCTTTATGCCCCTGGTAGGGCCACCCAAGGCAAACTGGTCGTAGGTGAGGGATGAGACAAAGAACGGTTCAACACCTCCAATGAAGAATAAAAACTGTGGATGACGTTTTCCCTTGCCCGGACGCGGGTCACCGGGGCCCCCCTCTGGAGCCAGGCCTGGGGGTGGGGCTCGATGGTGAGCGCCTGGTGGCCGGACCTGCACCCTTGGGGCTCGGCCGGGCACAGCCCAAGAGGTAACGTGGGTCCTCCTTCCCATGGGCTCACCACCTATGGGAGGGGCCAAGGAGGTTGGGTGCAGTGTGAGTTGGGTGGTGGCCGAGGCGGGACCTTGGTGGTCTGATCCTCGGCTACAGAAACTGGCTCTTGGGACGTGGAATGTCACCTCTCTGAAGGGGAAGGAGCCTGAGCTAGTGCGCGAGGTGAGAGGTTCCGCTAGATATAGTCGGACTCACCTCAACGCACAGCTTGGACTCTGGAACCAATCTCCTTGACAGGGGCTGGACTCTCTACCACTCTGGAGTTGCCCCCTGTGAGAGGCGCCGAGCAGGTGTGGGCATACTTATTGCCCCCCGACTTGGAGCCTGTGCATTGGGGTTTACCCCGGTGGACGAGAGGGTGGCCTCCCTCCGCCTTCGGGTGGGGGGAAGGGTCCTGATTGTTGTTTGTGCGTATGTGCCGAACAGCAGTTTGGAGTATCCACCCTTTTTGGAGTCTCTGGAGGGGTGCTAGAGGGCATACCTTCTGGGATTCCCTCTTTTGCTGGGAGACTTCAATGCTCACGTGGGCAATGACAGTAAGACCTGGAAGGGCGTGATTGGGAGGAATGGCCCCCCGATCTGAACCCGAGCGGTGTTTTGTTATTGGACTTCTGTGCTCGCCATGGATTGTCCATAACGAACACCATGTTCAAGCATAAGGGTGTTCATATGTGCACTTGGCACCAGGACACCCTAGGCCTCAGTTTGATGATCGACTTTGTGGTTGTGTCGTCGGACTTGCGCCATATGTCTTGGACACTCGGGTGAAAAGAGGGGCGGAGCTGTCAACTGATCACCACCTGGTGGTGAGTTGGCTTCGATGGTGGGGGAAGATGCCGGTCAGACCTGGTAGGCCCAAACGTGTTGTGAGGGTCTGCTGGGAACGGCTGGCAGAGTCCCCTGTCAGAAGTAGCTTCAACTCCCACCTCGCAGAACTTCAACCACGCCCCGAGGGAGGTGGGGACATTGAGTCCAATGGGGCCATGTTCCGTGCCACTATTGTTGAGGCGGCTGACCGGAGCTGTGGCCGCAAGGTGGTCGGTGCCTGTCGCGGCAATCCCCAACCTGTTGGTGGACACCGCGTGAGGGATGCCGTCAAGCTGAAGAAGGAGTCCTATAGGACTTTTTGTCCTGTGGGTCTCTGGAGGCAGCTGATAGGTACCGCAGGCCAAGCGAATGCGGCTTCGGTTGTTGCTGAGGCAAAACTCGGGCATGGGAGGAGTTTGAGAGGCCATGGAGAACACTTTGGACGGCTTCGAGGAGATTCTGGTCCACCGTCCGCGCCTCAGGAGGGGAAGCAGTGCAGTGTCAACACCGTATATGGTGGGGATGGTGCGCTGCTGACCTTGACTTAGGACGTTTTGGGTCGGTGGGGAGAGTACTTTGAAGACCTCCTCAATCCCACTAACATGCCTTCCACGAGGAAGCAGAGCCTGGGGACTCTGAGGTGGGCTCTCCCATCTCTGGGACTGAAGTCACCAAGGTGATCAAAAAACTCCTTGGTGGCAAGGCCCTGGGGGTGGATGAGATACCGAGTTCCTTAAGGCTCTGGATGTTGTAGGACTGTCTTGGTTGACACGCCTCTGCAACATCGCATGGACATCGGGACAGTGCCTCTGGATTGGCAGACCGGGTGGTGGTCCCCTCTTTAAAAGGGGACCGGAGGGTGTGTTCCAACTATAGAGGGATCACACTCCTCAGCCTCCCAGGAAAAGTCTATTCGGGGGTTCTGGAGAGGAGGGTCTGTCAGATAGTCGAACCTTGGATTCAGGAGGAACAGTGTGGTTTTCGCCCTGGTCGGAACAGTGGACCAGCTCTGCACCCTTAGCAGGATCCTGGAGGGTGCATGGGAGTTTGCCCAACCAGTCTACATGTGCTTTGTGGACTTGGAAAAGGCGTTCGACCGTGTCCCTCGGGGAATCCTGTGGGGGTGCTGTTCGGTCCCTGTACAACCGGTGTCAGAGCTTGGTCCACATTGCCGGCAGTAAGTCGAGCCCGCTTCCAGTGAGAGTTGGACTCTGCCAGGGCTGCCCTTTGTCACCGATTCTTTTCATAACTTTTATGGACAGAATTTCTAGGTGCAGCCAGGGTGTTGAAGGGGTCCGGTTTGGTGGACTCAGGATTGGGTCACTGCTTTTGCAGATGATGTTGTCCTGTTTGCTTCATCAGGCCGTGATCTTCAGGTCTCTCTGGAGCGGTTCGCAGCTGAGTGTGAAGCGGCTGGGATGAGAATCAGCACCTCCAAATCCAAGACCATGGTCCTCAGCCAGAAAAGGGTGGAGTGCCCTCTCAGGGTTTCGGGCGAGATCCTGCCGCAAGTGGAGGAGTTAAAGTATCTTGGGGTCTTGTTCACGAGTGAGGGAAGAATGGACCGTGAGATCGACAGGCGGATTGGTGCGGCATCCGCAATGATACGGGCTCTGCATTGGTCTGTCGTGGTGAAAAAAGAGCTGAGCCGTAGGCAAAGCTCTCAGTTTACCAGTCAATCTACGTTCCTACCCTCACCTATGGTCATGAGCTATGGGTAGTGACCGAAAGAACGAGATCGCGAATACAAGCGACTGAAATGAGTTTCCTCCGCAGGGTGTCTGGGCTTTCCCTTAAAGATAGGGTGAGGAGCTCAGTCATCCGGGAGGGGCTCAGAGTAGAGCCGCTGCTCCTCCGCATTGAGAGGAGTCAGATGAGGTGGCTCGGGCATCTGATCAGGATGCCTCCTGGATGCATCCCTGGTGAGGTGTTCCGGGCACATCCAACTGGGAGGAGGCCCCGGGGAAGACCCAGGACACGCTGGAGGGACTATGTCTCCCGGCTGGCCTGGGAACGCCTTGGGATTCTCCCGGAAGAGCTGGAAGAAGTGGCCGGGTAGAGGGAAGTCTGGGCTTCTCTGCTTAAGCTGCTACCCCCGCGACCCGACCTCGGATAAGCGGAAGAGGATGGATGGATGGATGGATGTTATTTTATTCCATGGCTTGTTGGTGCTCTCATTCTGCCACTGCAGACATTTCAAAAAATAAATCCATTAAAATAAATCCTTCACCTTATCTGTGTCGCATGGTGTCCCTCAGGGCTCAATTCTTGGGCCATTACTCTTTCTACTTTATATCCTTCCTTTGGGTCAGACTATTCGCATTCATGGCCTTAACTTCCACTGTTATGCAGGATGATAAACAGTTATATCTTAGTACACACTCCACTACAGACTTGCCTCCCTTCACACTCACTGACTGCATCATTTATCTTAAGCTATGGATGGAAAATAACTTTCTCAAACCTAATGCCAATAAAACTGAAGTGTTACTGGTAGGCCCAAACTCCCTGCTTTCTAAGGCATCCAACTTCTCTGTTTTGATTGATGGTACACTTGTCAAAACTGCTCCTGTTGTCAGGGATCTTGGAGTTTTGTTTGATTCATCACTTAACTTTGAGCAACACATTAGGTTTCTTTCCAAAATTTCATTCTATCATCTATGTAACATTGCCCACCTCCGTCCATTTCTGTCCTTGAATAACGCTCAAACTCTGGTTCGTTGTATCACAATGTCTCATATTGATTACTGTAATTCCCTCTTCATCTGCCTCCTTGCAAAATCTATACAGAAGTTACAGTACTTTCAGAACTCCACAGCCAGAGTCCTCAGCCACACAAAGTGTTCTGCTCACATCTCTCCTGTTGTCTCCCAACTTCACTGTTTACTGGTTCCTTCAAGGATTAAATTCACAATTCTTCTTCTCACCTTCAAAGCTCTGCATAACCTTGCCTCATTCAGCTCCTAGCTCCATACACTACTTGTCACTTGGTCAGGTCCTCGAGCAGTAATCTCCTTACTGTCCCACACACCAGACTCTCCACCCTGGGAGGCAGATCCTTCTGTGTTATGGCCCCTCAACTCTGGAACTCTCTTCGTCAGGCTCTCCAAGATTGCTCCTCTTTCTCCACCTTTAAATCTCAACTCAAAACTTTCCTCTTCGATGAACTTTTGTCTTTTGTGTGATATTTTTTTTCCTCCCCCTCTGTATGTAAAGCAACCTTGGGTTTGTGAAAGGTGCTCTATAAATGCAACTTATTATTATTATCCATCCATCCATTATCCAACCCGCTATATCCTAACCACAGGGTCACGGGGGTCTGCTGGAGCCAATCCCATCCAACACAGGGCACAAGGCAGGAAACAAACCCCGGGCAGGGCACCAGCTAACCACAGTTATTATTATTATTATTATTAAAATGTTTTGTGGACCTGAGCAAATCAACATTACTAAGACTTTCACCTTTCTTAATTTTCAGATATTATATGATGAACCCAGGTTAGCTGGTTGGCTCAGTTAATATTTCATTATTGTTTGGCTGCTAATTAAGAAAAAAAATAAACAGTTAAGGGGTCTGAGTCTTAAATGGCAAGTCAAATAAAATGAAGGTAAAGAGTTAATTAGCAAAAACTGGTCACTATTTAAGAAAATGGTTAGAATGAAAACCGCAGCCACTGCAGCCCTTCAGGATAAGCATTGATCATCTTTGCACTAAATGATGAAAATATGAAGGTGATGTTGCAAAAAAACAAAGCCTGATAGAAAAAAAAAATCTTGACTTCATATTTGGAATAAACATTATAAAATATGCTTATAACACTCTTGCTGTTGACCAGTGTTAAAATGAGTCACAGCCTGGTGTAGCAATGTGCTTGGCAACAGACATAAAAGAAGGCCACACCTTGAATATGGCAGATTCCACAACAGTCTTTAACCCTGAGGGGTTCCTTACAACACACTTATGAAATTAATGTGTATGTGAAAATTCTTTGTTTTGCATTTTCCTACACAAAATTATTACATTATACTGAAGTACAGACACATTTCACATTAAATGTGGGGAACATCTACCCATTCATGCATCATCCTAACACACTTTTCCATAATTATATATTAATTTCAACAATAAAATGCAATTAAAAAACAATACAATCAAAAAGAAAACATAGTAAATAGAATAATATGTTTCAAAGACAAATCATGGAGCTCAATAGTCAGTCAGTCAGTCATTATCCAACCCGCTATATTCTAACTACAGGGTTGTGGGGGTCTGCTGAAGTCAATCCCAGCCAACACAGGGCACAAGGCAGTAACAAATCCCGGGCAGGGTGCCAGCCCACCGCAAGGCACACACACACACACCAAGCATACACTAAGAACAATTTAGGATCGCCAACGCGCCTAACCTGCATGTCTGTGGACTGTGGGAGGAAACCAGAGTACCTGGAGGAAACCCACGCAGACATGGGAAGAACATACAAACTCCACAGGGGGGACCAAAGAAGTGAACTCAGGTCTCCTTACTACGAGGCAGAAGTGCTACCACTGTGCCACCGTGCCGCCCTATATAATAGACAAATCAGAAATTCTATTAAAATTTCACTTTATCTCAAAAACTATTCAGGCAAGAGTTTCACAAATCAATATGCCTGGTCCCATGACTAAATGAAGTGGAGCGTAAAAATCTCATCTGAATTAAATAATTTCTGTCACAGTTAGTGTTGGACATAGGTCAGGTGGTTTTTGAAGTAGAGATACATACTGGACCAAACTACTGTAGACAAAAGACAACTGGTATGGAGCATGTAATACAGCAAACTTGAGATAATTTGTTTGAGGAAGATAGCGCAGTTTTTTAAGAAGATAATTTGTTGTACATGGGTTCTCGCGTTCACAATGGATAAAACCGCTACAATTTTCCAATGAAAATTGTAATTTTAAGACATGACAATCAGTTTTTATTTTCCATAAATACACACACACAGATACACATATGGACACCATGCTAAAATCAACATTTCTCAATGTTTTGAACATTGTAGAACCAGAATCTGAACTTAACTGGATATTGAAATTTTGACCTCATCACCAAACTTCCATTTATATGGAAATAATAAAAACATTCAGCTCAAGAAATGCAAGCTTACAGTACATTAATTAATTCTTTCTACCGTAGATTCTGAAAAATTCTGAACAGATCATTATAATGAGAATATGATTTTTTTCCAGTTTAAGAAAATGTGCTGCAAGAACATCACTTTTCTACTGAGTAATAGAAGGTAGATTGGGGCAAGTAATCATTTAAGCTTGCATATTCATAATCTGCTTTTAGAACACATGGAACCACATTTTTTGTAACCTGTAAAACGTATTTATAAATAGATGTGGGAGGGTTAATAATGACAAACAATATCTACAGGGTATTCAAGCACTTGGTGAAGTCTTTGATGATGGAGGAATCAAGGCATTCCAATTAGGGTTATCCCTATCCCTATTAAATTTTGTCCGATTCCTTCTTCTTTTTACTTTAGCTATTATCAGTTTTTAGGACACTGAATCCCATTAACCTTCCCTCTTTCCACCCCACCCCTTTTTTCTTTTGCACTGTCATTCTCATCTAAATCCAAACCGGTATCCTGATCTCTTCATGTTGTTTTTAATTGGCATCATGATCTCCCCAATACTCACTCCTAGTGCTAGAACTCCATTTTTGAAAAGCATTCAAAATTCTTGAGAAAATATTGACCACCAGCACACACAATTTAAAATAATACATTGATTATATGCTACCCCACAAACCGTTCATCTAATGGGCCTCGCTACTGATCTTATATGCCAGGTTTGTCCCTTAGTGCCATTGGAACCTTCCTCTACATGTTCTGGAACTGTTCCTCTATGGTCTCTCTTTGGTATTATGACACTTTCCTGCCATATCAGTCTGTCCTCTCAAGTACTACTGGATTTTTTCTCCTTGTCTTTTTCTTCCCTCCACCTGAGACTTATAATGTTGGCTTCATTGACAGTAAAGTTACTGTTAGCCTCATGCTGGAAACATCCTGAACTGTGCTCTCCCTTCACCTGGAAATCTTCTTTCTATAAGCTCTTACATTTAGAACTTTGCAATTCAATTACTTAAGGACAGTGGTGCATCTGTGAATCATGTTTCTTTCTCTTTAATTTTCTTCCTTTCTTCTCATTTACTTGGCTGAGTGGTGGCTCTGAGGTTAGGAATCTGCACCACCAATCAGAAGGTTGCTGATTTGAATCCTATAAACGCCAGAAGTGACTCTGCTCCATTGGGCCCCTGAGCAAAGCCCTTAACTTGCAATTGCTTTGTCCTGGGTATGCCGTTAATCCGCATCCAATCCTTCAAGCAGGTCCTCCAATTTGTAGGTAAAAAGTTGGGGGTTGGTGGCAGGATTGGCACTCCAGCCACTGTAAAGAAACCTCACGCTGTTCCAGTATGGTGCTGAGGTGTCACCTGTTGTGTGGCTACACTCAAGTCCCAATCCAGGTGGTTTGTTGTGCGGTGGGTATGGCAGTGTGCTCTAAAATCAGCATATGCCCCCAACCTTCTTGTTTCTGTCTTTACTGGTAGAGTCGCCTCTAGTGGCCTGCACTACTGATTTCTATTTGACCATTAACTTGAGAAACAAGTTCTCTGTGGCTATTCAGCATAGCTCTGTAGTGGGTGGGCATCATTACTATGGTTTGTGCTTAATATAATAAATTGTGTGTTTTATATTTCATTGTTTTCTTTCTTTTCCATACAAGGTATGTTAAATATATATTGCATTACCTTGTCTTATTCTGACAAGTAAAAATTGATAACAAAAATTAAAAACACTATAGCCAACACTGCAAAAACGAGCTATATGACTATATAATAATTAGGAATCATCAGGTAAAACAACCTGAATTGGAATGCTCTTTCACAGTGCCATAGCAGAGTGTTTGAAACCCAGCCGGCTTACTGTATCCATGGAGTTCAGACTTTCTCCCAGGGGCTCCCTGCAGGTTTTTTTGATACTTTATTTGTCTACCACATCCAAAAATCAAGTGTGTTAAATTGATTGGCGACTCTAAAATGATTCTTTACGAGTAAGTATAGATGTGTGCGTGACACTCCCCCGCCCGTCCACGTTTGGTTCCTACCTTGGATTAAATGTATGTTGATGAGGCCACTGCTCTCCATACCTGTCTTTGTATTAAATAGGGCTGGAAATGGTTGGTTAAATTTTACCGCTGTTGATCGAAGCTTACTTTTGTCGTATATGGATTCAATGAAAAATATTTACCTAACCTAGCAGAGATGCACTCTTTGACACGCACTCTCATTATTTCTGACTCTTCTTGTGCGAGCTTTCAGTTTTAATGCGCGTTACACTCGTATCATTACGGTAGTAGAAGAGTTCTTTTTTTTTCCGTTTGCAGTAGTCGTGGAGAATGAGGTGCGGAGGTTAGGGCGGTGCGATTACAGCAAACCTCCGGAACTGCTCGTCGAGTTATGTTGGAGATCCCAGAGAAACGCTTCGCTTGTGTGTAGTTTTTGTTGCTTTTGGCTCAATGACATTTTTATCCTTTTGTCACTTAACTTCAGCAAGAGAGTCGCGTATCGATGTTAATATTCAGTTTGAAGAATGTGCACAAAAAACGTCTTTTTGGAATTGCGCTCCTCATCCTGGGAATTATTATATACAGGTAAGTGAAGATCTGGACAACTTAACGCAGAGCGATTCCTGGCGTCCTTCTTCGATGTGGCCACTGTGCACGTGGGAATGAGGACAGCAACGGTGATGACTGAAAGTTATTCAATAAATTATTTCAATTGAGTAGTTTGTCAGAAGTTTTAATTGAACAAAAGTTCACTGATGAATTTCAGGAGCGAGGACCGTTTGTATGTGCGAATTGACAAGCATTCAGAAGAGTGCCTGGGGTTTAAGAGACCTCTAGGCGTCGTTTATATTTAATGGGTTTGTCAATCTGACTAAATTCGAAAAACTGAACGTAGGCTTCATTTTTTTACTGGAGTTCACCTGAAGTTGTTAAAATCGGGAGTGCCGAATTTTAGTAGATTAACAAAACTCCTATCAGTCAGATTTATACCGTACAAGTAAACCTTTCATCATTAAGTCGTCAGTCCCACGTGTGAGATTACAATACATAAAAAAGCTAATATTTGCAGGGTTTTTAGTATTGGCGTGTTCTGTCTTTTATATGTATCACTAGCCGATTGCATACATAAACAGTACTCAACTGAGAAGGTCATTGGAATTGACAGTCCGTATCTGCGATATATATCAGATTGTGGCATGATTATATTGTGAGATAACTGCATATTTACCTGTATGATATGTGCGTGTAGGTGACCACAGATAACTGCATATTTACCTGTATGATATGTGCGTGTAGGTGACCACCGGGTGCTCCGATTTACTCACACAGTCCAAAGACTTGCACGTTAGGCAAATTGGTGTTGCTAAACTGGCCATAGTATGTATGCGTGTCATGTGTGTTGGCCCTGTACTGGACTAGCGCCCTGACCGATTGGTGCCCGATGATTGTTGGGATTGGCTACCACTGCCCGGCGACTCTGCCCTGGACAAGCGGCTTAGGAAAGTGGATGGACTAGAAGCAAGTGAGTGTATGTGGAGTGTACCTTTTAGATGAGACACAAGGTAATATTGGTTTCTGCCTTGCATCCATTGCTGCCAGAGTTACATTCTGGACCACTGACCGGTTAAGCATCTTAGATGATTGAATGCTATAGATATATAGAAACGTAATGATTATAATACGTGCTTTTTATATACATGTGTGCAAATCATGTAAAATACTTTACAGTTGAAATATTTTTTTCTCTGTTTCCTTGAGCTAGTCGTCGTTTTATTATTAACAATTAGCATAACCCGAAACCGCAGGGGCTCCTGATAAGCCAGCAATTTTAACTTTTGACAGTTAGGGTGCCAGAACAAATAAAAATAAAAACAGTTAAAATTGGATTAAAAAGTATCCAGCAGCTGATGCATGCATGGAAGGAACAATGACACAGCTTAAGGTGCTATAAAAATATCTTAAAATAAATGTGTCATGAAAAAAGATATCACTATTAAAAAGGAGTTTTTCTCAGACTTTCATACTGTACTTCATAGAAACTATGCTGCTCTTTGAATATATATTGTTCACATTTTATTTGCTGAATAGCTTACATTGTGTGTATGTATATATTTACTAATGAATGTTTATATGTACATATGAATATGTTTATACATTTATTCTGTGTGTGTTTGTATATGTACGCTGTATATACCAGTTTACGGTTTTTTCAGTACTGAAATTCGTTTTGGCTGTGTAGTATCTATCAACTGTGTTACTACCTCCCAAATATAATATGTGTATATTTATTTATTTTGAAATATATACAGTACACTCTCAACAGAAGTGGTTCTGAAATGGCACTTTGCTGAATTTTGTGATTTCCTGTCGAACTCTTGCTTCATAAAGAGCCATTTTTTTCTGTCAGGGTTCTTTGCATATGAAGTTGTTTTTTTTTTTGCGCTTTAAAAAATTTCCCAATATGTGGAAAAAATAAAGGCTTTAATGTATAGTAGGCAACCTAGCAGGATACTAACAGATCAAGAAAGCCCAAACTTAGCCTGCGTTATTGTATCTAACAGGAGTCTTTTTGAGGTCACAAAGACATTGGAATTGCACAAATCTGTTATAATCTATTCATGATTATTTATGGAGACTGTTGCAAGTCTGAAAAAAAAAGTTTCTTTTGGACCTTCATGTGGATGGTTCTTTTGGGATGCAAAACTGAGTTGTATATGGCATAGTGCTGAAGAGAGCAAGAGTGCATGTTAGTACAGTATATATGTGTGTGTGTGTTTGTATGTATATTTTTGTATGTATGTGTGTGTATATGTATATGTACATACTATATGTAAAAGCTTCCATGAGACAAGGTTTAATAACTTTTTGTCCATTTTAATGCAAAGACTGGACACTCAGTTGTGAACTGATTGATATTTATGCCTTTTGCTTTGTTTCAATACTTTCTTGTGAGTGGAGGCACTTGAGGGCGCTCTTTTTAAGGCTAATAAACAGGTTTAGTGTAGTATTTCCTGTTTAAAATCCATTAGGGAAGTTTGGAGGTCCAGGTGACTAAGAGGAATGCTAATAACACACCTTGGTTTGGGTTCTTCTGGTTTTTAAAGCTATTTAATTTAACACTGACTTCCTTGTAACTGGAGTTGGTATTACATCCATTAAAAAATGTAACTCTTTAATATTCTGGTATCAGAGTGTTGGTGAAAGATTTGTAGGTACATTGAGTCATTTTCTGTCTGCATCTATTAAATAACAAAACAAACTGTATTGCCTTTTGTTTGCTTTGGGTAATTTTTAGTGATTTGCAAGCAAAAATCTGGTCATTTTGTGTAGTGATTGGCTCATGTTTTCTTCTTATAACAAATGAGGCTGTTTATCAAGTAGGGGTCCCTGCTTTGGGTGTGGCTTATTTGTTACCTATTGTTTCCATAGTACCCTCCACATAGCAACAGAACAATTACCTGCTGCTTTGGGGGCCTTAATCTAATTCATTGTTATTTGCTGTCCTTTTCAGTGGAGTAATTACATTAAGAGAGCTAAATGCAAGCCCTGCAATTTTAATTTAAGCAGATTTAGTATAAAAAATTATAATTGTTAATATGAATCAGTTTAATATTTAAAACCACATCAAATTAAGAATATTTGATTTTGGAGTAAAAGAATATATAAAGGACTTAAGACTTTGTAGTCCTCTTATAGCTCACACAAATAAAAATTCCTGAAAAGAAATTTTTATTACAGTTAGAAATACTATTAAATGTATTTACACTGCAATTTTCCCTATTATAGCGTAAGGTTATATAACTTTGGATTCATTTTACAGTTTTTTTCTACAATCAAAAGGGTAATGTCAGTGTTTTTTGTGACACATTTCATAATGTTGTAGTTGTGGTGCTGGCATGGTATGTAATGCAACTATTTCACCGTAGTTTAGAACACTTAATAACAGTGAAGAATATCCAGTATTTACTTATATTCTGATTATTCAGGTTAATTAGTTAATAATGCTTTAAACAGCTGGTCACATCATGATGTTTCCGTAACTTGAACTTGGTGCATTGATTTAGTGCTCACAGCTGAAGACTGCTAGGTTTGAATTTGTAATTTGCACATATATGCATGATTTTTTTCTTTGAGCACTCAGGTTTTCAGCCATATTCCATTTTCCAGCCATATGTGAGCCTCCTGGGGTAGAATAATATTGCCCCATTCATGTTTGGTTCAAGCTTTGCATTCAGTGATGCTGGGATATGTATTAGCTGCGTGTAACCCTTAAATGGATTAGCCGGGTTCAACAGATGGATGTTGAAGTGATTCTTTCATATTGAAAAACTGCTTCACCCAAACGGTACATTTTTTTAATATGTTATTTGTAGTGATGGACAAGAAAAAAATGTGAATCTCTCATTTTCATGTGGAATAGAGAGAAAAAAAGATTATGATTTACTAGCTGAAATACCCAGCGTAAAATAAAGTGTTTTTTTTTTAAATAGTTGGAGAAAAATATAATTAAAAAAAAAAAACCACAACGTTAAAAATAAAAATAAATGACCAAATAATGAAGACTCACTAATGCGCTTGTCTTGCGGTCTTGTATGCATGTTATCATCTAGTTGATGCTCGGAACCGGCCAAATGTATTTAATTTTAAAAGCAGCAAGAGCGTGGTGGTGCTCAAACATAACGAATGCTGGCAGTCACCTCCAATTCGTCCTCTGGTGGTCGTTCTGAATGTCACCTGAATGATAACATGCATACAAGACCACAAGATCACCCCACACCCTAACCAGAAGGGAGTGGGTTAGGGTTGATTTCACCCTACAGTATTTTTATTACCAGTATTTTTGGTAGTGTGTACCAAGTTTCATGAAAATCACTCCAGCCGTTCGGAAGTGATGCTGGAACATACATACACACACGCACACACTATATTGACTTTTTATATATATATATATATATATATATATATATATATATATATATATATATATATATATATATATATATATATATACACACACTCTCCTAAAGGATTATTAGGAACACCATACTAATACGGTTTTTGACCCCCTTTCGCCTTCAGAACTGCCTTAATTCTACGTGGCATTGATTCAACAAGGTGCTAAAAGCATTCTTTAGAAATGTTGGCCCATATTGATAGGATAGCATCTTGCAGTTGATGGAGATTTGTGGGATGCACATCCAGGGCACGAAGCTCCCATTCCACCACATCCCAAAGATGCTCTATTGGGTTGAGATCTGGTGACTGTGAGGGCCATTTTAGTACAGTGAACTCATTGTCATGTTCAAGAAACCAATTTGAAATGATTGGCCTAAAGTGTGCCAAGAAAACATCCCCCACACCATTACACCACCACCACCAGCCTGCACAGTGGTAACAAGACATGATGGATCCATGTTCTCATTCTGTTTACGCCAAATTCTGACTCTACCATTTGAATGTCTCAACAGAAATCGAGACTCATCAGACCAGGCAACATTTTCCAGTCTTCAACTGTCCAATTTTGGTGAGCTCGTGCAAATTGTAGCCTCTTTTTCCTATTTGTAGTGGAGATGAGTGGTACCCGGTGGGGTCTTCTGCTGTTGTAGCCCATCCGCCTCAAGGTTGTGCGTGTTGTAGCTTCACAAATGCTTTGCTGCATACCTCGGTTTTAACGAGTGGTTATTTCAGTCAAAGTTGCTCTTCTATCAGCTTGAATCAGTCGGCCCATTCTCCTCTGACCTCTAGCATCAACAAGGCATTTTTGCCCACAGGACTGCCGCATACTGGATGTTTTTCCCTTTTCACACCATTCTTTGTAAACCCTAGAAATGGTTGTGCGTGAAAATCCCAGTAACTAAGCAGATTGTGAAATACTCAGACCGGCCCGTCTGGCACCAACAACCATGCCACGCTTAAAATTGCTTAAATCACCTTTCTTTCCCATTCTGACATTCAGTTTGGAGTTCAGGAGATTGTCTTGATCAGGACCACACCCCTAAATGCATTGAAGCAACTACCATGTGATTGGTTAATTAGATAATTGCATAGGTGAGTGTATATGTATATATATATATATATATATATATATATATATATATATATATATATATAATATTAGAATTCAATTATAAACAATTCTGTAGAGGCAAACAATGTGAAAAATGTCCATTGAAAAAATAAACTTGTTACGCGTTTCATGAAATTCAATTGTCTGTTACCAGTTGTATGCTCAAAATGAGCAAAACACATGCATTTTTTTTAAACTGAATTTATTTCAAATTACCAAAATACAACCAGAAAATGTAATATACATATTCACCATTGTATTTTATAAAATTAGGCACTCTTGAGCGTTGATGTGTTTTAGAAATGAAGCAACTGAATATCCTACTGTGAAAGATGGCATTCTGATGGCCTTAATTATTTCCTCCAAATTCTAATCGGTTAATTAGCCTTTAGTTAAAAAAACTTGTAAAAAGGCTGTAAAGTAAGTTTGAGTGTTTATTTGGAACCTACACCCATGTGTAAATTGAAGCAAACTCTGAAAACAGCATAAATAAGTTTTTTGTTATAAATAACTAGGGGTCTCCGCCCCCTGCTTGCTTCGCTTGCCAACCCCCCTACCTGTGCTACGTGCCAGCAACTTCACGTCTCTGCCGCTCGCTTGTGTAGATTTCACTTTCACGCAGATGAGAAATGATTGAACCGTGTGCATGGTTGTAAATGTTTTAGATGTGGGCGGGACATTTCCAAATGTCTTTGCATAAAGTCTTGTCTCGTGGGGCTTGAAATTTTCTCTTGCGTGATTTCACTTTCACCAAACATCAAATCTTTTAAGTCTTGCGGATATGCCTCTTCATTGGGAAGAAACACCACTTTTCCTTGATGGCAACACGAATTAGATGATCTACAAGTCTCCGACTTAAAGTTTAAATCCGAACAATATACTCAACCTCTTTTTGCTGTTCTGTTTTTTCACCAAGTAATAATTTCCGTTTGTTTGCACTAATGTGATTTTTACTATCATTTTTTTGAGACTTTTGAATTTTCATACTTCCGTTATCTCTAAACTAATCTGCATGTGTACAGCACCAACGTTTTTGAATTCTTTATGACGTTCTACTTTGTCATCTACTCTTTGTCTTTTATTTATGGCCCCGGGTGTGGTTAAATCTCTTTTTGTCTTGTCTTGCGGGACGTGAAAGTGTCTCTCTGAGAAAGTCACGTCTCATCTCTCTTCCCAAGATTTTTTTATTATAATAGAGATATACATACCATATATCTTCCAGTAGTGGCCGGCTTCTTATTGACGGCCGTTTCCAATAAATGCTGGGTTTGAAGAGATGTCGCAACAAATAGACGCTGGTCTCTAATAGTAGCCGGTCTCCTTTAAGCGCTGGTCTGTAGTAAACGCCGATGTCCAATGACCCACCGCCTTTTTTGTACGCTAATCCTCTTTTCGTACCACCTGGGCTACCGCCCTCCTGTAGTGAATCATACGGTAAGTACCTTTTCGTGTCAAAAATGTTTTGTCGTCGGATGCTATCGAGGAAGCGAGAAAGTCAAAAAGAAATTTCTTTGTGTACATTTTGCCCTTTCGTCTCCACGTCAATCATAACCCCACAGGGAGGGCAGAGGTGGCGGAAGAACATGAAAATGCCATCTTCGACACGTTAATCCTGATAAAACTTATTACTGCATGACAACAAACAATGGGAGTACCTGTATTGCCTTCACAAGAACAGGAAGATGAAGAAGAACTCGCAATTTAACGAAGCAATCATTACCTATTTAGATGACGAGTAGATGGTAAGTACTGTACTTTATTGTATCTTATCCAGTCTCATGTCGTAATGTATACGTATATGCGTGAGTTTGGAGCTTATTGCATTTCCTTATGTTCCGCAGGGGACTTGTCGGGCTGATGAGCGCTTTCGTGTGAAATTCGGACTGGTGCAGGCCAGTGCTGGTTGGCATCATTGGCAAGAAAGTTGACGTCTACCGTACCTGTTTTTCATGCTTACAGTAGTACCGTACTGTATACTGCTTTAATAAGACCGTACTGCTGTACTGATAATTTCATTAAATCCTGAAATGTTCATCCGGTGTTGTC
Organism: Polypterus senegalus; assembly: GCF_016835505.1. Taxonomy (NCBI): domain Eukaryota; kingdom Metazoa; phylum Chordata; class Cladistia; order Polypteriformes; family Polypteridae; genus Polypterus; species Polypterus senegalus. Next base: position 158,288,131 of record NC_053162.1, read on the forward strand.
GCCTTCATTTTGTTACCGTAAATACGGTACCATACCGTATTTTACTGCCAAATGAATCCCGTTTACCCATCACCATTCCGTCTGCGAGGCGAATAATGTCCGGTCTCCAACAACTGCCGGTCTCTTTTAAATGCCGGGCCGTCCGAATAATTTTTTGAATAAACGCCGGGGCTACTATTGGAAGGTATACGGTATACTTACATCAGTACATGATATGACCTCCTTGACTCTTGCGAAGCATCTTGATGCGATGTGGCATGGACTCCACCAATTTTGAACAGTCTTTGAGGATTTTGGGGTCTCTGTACCAAACTTATATTATGGCCTGAATCATCTTCTCCATGGTTGTACGGTCCATATGATGCTTATAAGTAGACCACACATTTTTGTTAGGTTCAGACCAGGACAGTTTCCAGGCCACTCCAATATGTACATTTGATTCTTCTTGAAAAATTTCTTCACTTGTTTCAATGCGTGACAGGGGGCCAGATGTTGTTGAAAAACACCGGGTCCATTGGGAAATAACTTGTTAAATTCTGGAACAACTTTTCTGCAGAGAAGTGTAATGTATTGTGAGCGCATCATGCCCTCACAAGAGACAAATTGATTTGCTTAATTAGGTGTTTTTAAATGTAATATTCTGTTTTAATGTTAACCATTATTGTAATAGAGGAAATCAGAAAGGGAGCAGATATTTTTTCATTGCAGTGTACATTTATTGTATCAGTTTCAAAACAGAACCATGTCACAAAACATTGTGTACTCTTTATACTAGTTTATAGTAGTATCAACATTGCTACAGGGAATGGGTGGTGGTGTGCATGATGCTATTATTTTTGTAGCTAGAAGTTGAACATTTTCTTCTTAGTTTCTGTGGTAGTATTTGCATCCCTGGAGTTTCCTGGCTTGAGTTTGAATGGTCTGCCTGTGCCTGCATGGGTTTCATTCCACACCCCAGAGACATGCAGTTTAGATGGATTGTCGATGCTAAATTGGCCTTTGTGTGTGTGTGTGTGTGTGTGTGTGCGTGCGCCCACGTTTACCCTGTGATGCCCTGGTGCCTTGTTCAGAGATTGTTCTCGCCTGGTGTCCGATGCTTGCTGGGATAGACTCCCGCTCCCCCATAACCCTGTTCAGAATAAATAAGTTTTAAGAAGATAGTTGGATGGATGGATAGATGGATGATTTTATTTACATAAAGGAACACAGCCTTTGATGTGGGACAACCCCACCTCCTTCCATATCTCAGTTAATATAAAGTTAAATGTGAAGGTGATTATGTTCTGTATGTACTCAAATCATTTTGAAATCAACTCAAAATAGAAAGAAAGCAAATAAACTGAATTTGCCACAGAATTTAAAGAGAATTGAGGTATTTGAAATATTAGTAACTTATGCATTGTGTTGAGACAAGGGAACAAGCCAACTTTTAGCCATATCATATTTGTTATTACAGTATAAGTTAAACCACACAAATCACACTAAAGCCAAACTGACCAATCAGATTCCTTGGAGGGACTGAGCAAACACATGCACACAGACAGTAATGGTTTTTATTATATAGTAGATGCTTCAGTTTAGAACATAATTTCATGTAAAAAATTGGTAATATACTGTGATTGTGAAGAAATAAAATAGACTTATAAATAAATACCAAACTTTCCTTTCACTGAAATCAAAATATTATACAGTTATCTTTGGTATAATGATTTTTACATGAACATTATGGTGGATAATGCCTGAAACAGAATTAATGATCAGAGTCTCTGGAACCAACTGCGTTCCTGTTTTATCGTACAGGACTTGAGTAAAGCCACAAAACATTTAGACTTCTTGTTTGATGAGTATGTGTGAAGTTTTTTGTCTCTATTTGTGGAGGAAAGCTCATGTTTATCTGTTTTACCTCCTGAATTCTCAACAGACACTCAAAAAAGCTACAATTTCCAGTCTTTGCCTTCATGGCCAGCTACACTAGTTTGGTAAAACGTATACTCTAGCTGTATCAGGATTCTGTTGTGGAGTGTTCATTGAACTAATTAATATGCTCATTCACAAAAGAGCAGATGGCAATAGGTTTTCTTGTTTTAAAAGCAAGCTTTGGTTTATGGCAAATAAGGTGCATAGCAACTGTCAATTTCATCTTGCAGGTCAGGGTTTCCTTTTGTTTGTTGATTGATTAAATATCTTGTTTTTTGCAAGAAGCTAAGGGCTCATTTAAAGGTGGGGTTAGCTTTCCTGGGGCCCATAGTGACCAGAAATTGCTGCTTGTCATCATATTACACACAATATGCAGTTCTTCTGTGGTCACCTCTTGCCATGTCTGTAACCTTTAAATGCCATACAAAGACATTTGCTGATAACTTTCACCCTTTCCTCAGACTTTGAGTCACTGGTGTGTTTGTTTTCAATACTTATTCCCATTCTGAGAGTTCCTCTATTTATAGACTAGTATTATTTTCCTTAAATAAATTTTCAGAAACAATTTTGCTTTGGGCATATTAAGTCTAATGTCAGTTTTGTTAATCACATATTGCTAATTTCCTGTATTTGTCTTTTATTTTTTTATTGATGGGTTACTGATCATTTTGGTTTTAACCATGACCCTTTGTCCTCCATGTCTATAAATAAACCATTAATTAATATAAATAAGAACCATTTCTTTTATAACGTTGCCAGCTACAGTGATCCACTTAAACATGTTTCAGATACTCGCACATACCAGTGCTCCTACTCTCATTAAGGATTAATCGTGAACCTCACAAAGGAAGTGAAGGTCAATGTTGGGTATGTCAGGTCTGACCATACAGAGATGCTATATTTGTAATTGTTATCAGCCCTTTTGGCTGTCTTGTCTCATCACACCACTTTTCCTGGTGAGCTTTGTGGTGGAAGCAGGTCAGCCCAGTCGTTCCTGTACCTAGCTACAGATTCCAGCTGTCATTGGGGAATTGCCCGGTGATCCCAAGCCAGTGTATCCTGGGTCTGCTACAGGTTCTTTGCCTGGTTTGACATGGCTGGGGTAACTGTAGAGAGGGCCGTTCTTTTGACTTACCCAAACCACCTTAACTAGCTCAGGAACTATATTCTGAAGCTCACTCGAATCACTGAGCTTCTCAGCCTCTAATGGAGCGTTGGCACAGTGGCCTTGCAAAGAAAGCTCATTTCTGCTTCTTGAACTTGGAATCCCACAACTCATAACCATAAGTAACGATAGGGATGTAAATTGACCAGTAAACTGGTGGATTTTGAATTTAGACCAGTACAGCGTCCACTTGTTAATCCAATTAGGTCCTTCCTCTCCATTTGTCCAATAGATCTGTCTGTCTGTCTATCTTACTGCCTGCATGCCTGATGTAGTGTCTTTCATTTTTGTGTTCTGTATGTAACTTGGCAATTACAGACAAAGATTTTCTTCATACCTATCAATTGTATCTATCTACTGTATAAGGAAGAAAGGAGCAGGAAGTGTTTTCTAAATTGTCCGCATAGTTTTTTTTTTCTCTGTCTTTCTGAATAATTAATCCAAAAGAAGAAATTGAACTTGTAATTTTACTTCTTTCTCAGAAAACCACTTTGTGAAATTTGAAGCTGTGCCTTTACCCTGGTAAAATTCATTATGGTTACTGTAGAATAATTTGTATTGAAAGCAGACTTGTGTTAATGATGTAGTTCACTATTTATAGGTTTACTAGCTGTGTTACCCAGTCTGATATTTTGTCAGACAAAGGACATCAGTTATAGTGCTGTTGGTTAATCAGATGTATCAGAAGTACTCTGTAACTCAGTACTGTTCTGCATACAATATTTGTATTTTTATTTTTTTTTTAACCATGGACTGATATTATAGGCAGTATTTTGTAGTGGTTGAGGATCTGGACCTAGGACTCCAAACCCTGAGTCTCTGGGTCTCTGGGTTCAAATCCTACTACTGACATTGTGTGACCATGAAAAAGTCACTTCACCTGCCTGTACTCCAATTGGGTGAACCCCCCAAAAAAAATGTAACTAATCATATCTTAAATGCTGTAAGTTGCCTTGGGTAAAGTCAGTCAGGTAATAAATACTAGGTCACTGGAGCTGCTTACATGCCACCGTATGTACAGTTGGCCATGAGTAAAACATTTCTGCTTTACTTATTCTTTTGGCATTTGTTGATGGTCATTGCCATCATTGGAAATCAGGAATAATGTGAAATTTGAATATATATAATTATCTTTATTTAATGTTTACTATTTTCATTTGTTTGTTTTGTTCACTTAAGTATTTTTTTCATGTTTTTGGTCAGTTGTATGTGGTCCCCCTTTAAAATCGGCAGATGCTAATGTATATGTAAAGAACTTTGAAGATCAGTGAGGTGGGGCATCACTTTTCACAGTAAGCAGATACGCATGAAAATGTATGTGATTTTGGAGGAGAAGGTGTGGAGACCCTTTTAAAATCCATAGATGCGATTGTATATTACAAAGGAATAACTTGTGGGGGACCCAAATTTAAACTGATGCTGTTTGTCCTGGGTTGTACTTGATCGTAGGACACCACTTCCGCCTCTATTTCTCTCGCTCCCTTTTTGCTCATAGCGAAGCAACACCTATAATTACAACTACATGGCCTGACACTGACACTCAGTAACCATTGAGTTTCACATTTTCTTTGAGCCTTCACCAAACTATCTCCTTCCATTTCACACCTCACTGTACATGACAAATATGATTGTGTCTCATTTTTCCTGTTCAGGACACTGCCTCTTTTTCAGTTGTCCATTCACCTTATTGGTTGGTGGTGCTGTTTGTTTAACTAGTCATCGCTTCTGCTTCAGCGTATGTGTAAAGCTGGTTTTCAGCACAGAGCACCTATGTATAATAGCAGAATGTTAATAAATACTGACAAATAAATAATAGAACTTTATTGTCCACAGGGGCTATTTGTCTCTCTCTCTCTCTCTCTCTCTCTCTCTATCTATCTATCTATCTATATATATATATATATATATATATATATAATATATATATATATATATATCTATATATATATATATATATATATATATATATCTATATATATATCTATATATCTCAGTACTGGAGTGGTTGCGGGTAAACCACACTTTAAAGACTGTGTAACACAACAGGTAAGTAGTACTAACAGCAGCTAAAATGTATATGGATCATCTCTCGGTAGTAGATCCCTTTTGAAAGGCGCTACACGACGGCTGTGGTATAGAAATTACATTTTCTATGTAAACGTTCAAATTTCTGCCTCTGGTAATGTGCCTTACCGGCATTACCAGCAATTAAAGAAAATTAGTTTTGTGTCCTCTGCAGTGTTAAGAGAGAAAGGCTTTGGTTTGGGATAAAAGGTGTTAAGAAAGGAAAGTTGCCTTTTTCTTTTATATAGTATAGAGATGTGTTCGCTGACGTTATGATCGCCTTTTGGGGACAGTCGCAGTGGGTCTTGTGTAGACTGGTGAGACGTACCTGCATTAATCGGCTGTGATGGCACTGTCAGTCCTCCACTCGTGTGCGTGTCTTCATAATCCGAGCTGACAACCTCATAATCGTATACGTTGAAAAGAAAGTGCAAATCGCCTTAATATTAGTTCGCCGCGGTGTAGGAAAGGGATCCCGTGTTTGCACTTGTCTGGGCTATAGCTCAGGGGGAGGATGAAAAAAATTAAAAGTGCTCACTTTGACTTAAGGCAGAAGCGCAGTCAGCATCTCAAAGGCCGGCACAGCTATGCTCGCGCGCTGGCTGCTCGACTTTCGCTGGGCAGGAGACCCCAGTTTTTGCAGACACGTTCACGATATGAAAAGTCTCAGCGCTCTTTGGAGGTTATTCATATATATATATATATATATACAGGGAGTGCAGAATTATTAGGCAAATGAGTATTTTGTCCACATCATCCTCTTTATGCATGTTGTCTTACTCCAAGCTGTATAGGCTCGAAAGCCTACTACCAATTAAGCATATTAGGTGATGTGCATCTCTGTAATGAGAAGGGGTGTGGTCTAATGACATCAACACCCTATATCAGGTGTGCATAATTATTAGGCAACTTCCTTTCCTTTGGCAAAATGGGTCAAAAGAAGGACTTGACAGGCTCAGAAAAGTCAAAAACAGTAAGATATCTTGCAGAGGGATGCAGCACTCTTAAAATTGCAAAGCTTCTGAAGCGTGATCATCGAACAATCAAGCGTTTCATTCAAAATAGTCAACAGGGTCGCAAGAAGCGTGTGGAAAAACCAAGGCACAAAATAACTGCCCATGAACTGAGAAAAGTCAAGCGTGCAGCTGCCAAGATGCCACTTGCCACCAGTTTGGCCATATTTCAGAGCTGCAACATCACTGGAGTGCCCAAAAGCACAAGGTGTGCAATACTCAGAGACATGGCCAAGGTAAGAAAGGCTGAATGACGACCACCACTGAACAAGACACACAAGCTGAAACGTCAAGACTGGGCCAAGAAATATCTCAAGACTGATTTGTCTAAGGTTTTATGGACTGATGAAATGAGAGTGAGTCTTGATGGGCCCGTGGCTGGATTGGTAAAGGGCAGAGAGCTCCAGTCCGACTCAGACGCCAGCAAGGTGGAGGTGGAGTACTGGTTTGGGCTGGTATCATCAAAGATGAGCTTGTGGGGCCTTTTCGGGTTGAGGATGGAGTCAAGCTCAACTCCCAGTCCTACTGCCAGTTTCTGGAAGACACCTTCTTCAAGCAGTGGTACAGGAAGAAGTCTGCATCCTTCAAGAAAAACATGATTTTCATGCAGGACAATGCTCCATCACAGCGCCCAAGTACTCCACAGCGTGGCTGGCAAGAAAGGGTATAAAAGAAGAAAAACTAATGACATGGCCTCCTTGTTCACCTGATCTGAACCCCATTGAGAACCTGTGGTCCATCATCAAATGTGAGATTTACAAGGAAGGAAAACAGTACACCTCTCTGAACAGTGTCTGGGAGGCTGTGGTTGCTGCTGCACGCAATGTTGATGGTGAACAGATCAAAACACTGACAGAATCCATGGATGGCAGGCTTTTGAGTGTCCTTGCAAAGAAAGGTGACTATATTGGTCACTGATTTGTTTTTGTATGTCAGAAATGGTATATTTGTGAATGTGGAGATGTTATATTGGTTTCACTGGTAAAATAAACAATTGAAATGGGTATATATTTGTTTTTTGTTAAGTTGCCTAATAATTATGCACAGTAATAGTCACCTGCACACACAGATATCCCCCTAAAATAGCTAAAACTAAAAACAAACTAAAAACTACTTCCAAAAATATTCAGCTTTGATATTAATGAGTTTTTTGGGTTCATTGAGAACATGGTTGTTGTTCAATAATAAAATTATTCCTCAAAAATACAACTTGCCTAATAATTCTGCACTCCCTGTGTGTGTGTGTGTGTGTATATATATATATATATATATATATATATATATATATATATATATATCAAAATACCCGCGCCTCGCAGCGGAGAAGTAGTGTGTTAAAGAAGTAATGAAAAGGAAACATTTTAATAACGTAACGTGATTGACATTTGTCATGAGTGTTGCTGTCATATATATGCCTGCCTAAATAAGTCACCCTCGCTTCACTCTTACTTTTTTACCGTTCATTTAATCATGGCTAGTGGCAGAAAAATTATAAAATGGAAGGAGGATTACACTGAGTATAGCTTTACCAAAACAATTATTGATGGCGAATCGATTATTCATAAAGCTTGAATTGGTGATCTGTTTTTCTGTTTTAACCTCATATTTTTTCATACTTCTTCTCAAACCAAGGTGGTGCGAGGGTAAAATGAATAGGGATGCACTAATCAAAGTAATCGGTGTACCAGGAAATCATGCATTGACAAAAGTTCCCCTTTGCTTGTAATGCAAAGTGTGATTAAATGCATTATTTTTTAATGCGTTATGGAGCACATGCATCGAAGCTTCTCTGCTGTGCTTGTGCTAAGAAAAGGAAAGATTTTAAAAATAACGTAACACGATTGTCAATGTGATCTTTTGTAAGTAGTGCCTGGAGGATTCAGTGTGGAGAAACTCTAGAGACAGCGTGTGTATTAACTTGTGGATTTTTCTGTGAGTATTTGATGGCAGTGTGACTTACAGCGAAATGAGGTAAATGGGAGAGGAGATGATGACGTGACTCCCCCACCCGCCTTAACTGTCAATCCCCCACAAACACAGTCTCACGGAATTTGCATAAGCACACCCCTTCATAGGGCTGGGCGATAAGGCAAAAAAAAAAAATCTAGGTTTAAGTTTGACCGATTCACGATTTTTTTTATTGTGTAACTAGTCAACTTAAAACATTACAACAACATGACTTAAGTAACATTCTCTTTATAAGTAACTTGAAAAACCATCTGGTTAAGGAACATTGTATTTTTAATGGCCATGCCATACATAAATTGGTCAACAAGGTGTTAATAAATGTAAAACAAATTCACGAGTTAAATATCTTTGCAGAAGATTTGAATGAAATATAAAAGTAAATATTGTGCAATTTGAATTAAACATTAAATACTTCTGAATATATAGTAAGAAAATAACCATTTTAACCAATGTAAACATTACATCAGTCAACTCAAAACGTTATGCAAATTTTCAACAGTAAACAAAAAACAAACAAAAAAAAAAGATTTGAAATAGCAGTTCATTGTACTTTGACAGAAATATTTTAAAGAGCTTTCTCCTTCATAACTGCAGAATATGAATCTATAACCAACAAACTCATGTTAAGTGATTGGCACTGTTATTACAAAAGCAAAACAATAATAATCATCATCATCATTTCAGCTATTAATGAAATAACATCTGAATAACTGCGATTTTAATGCTTGAATTATTAATCATACTTACCAATGGTATTGTAAAGACGATGTCCAAAGCACTGAAGATGGGTCCAGTCGTTCATCTTCATTGCTTTGATCATGTTCGTTCCACTGTCAGTGGTCACCCACACCTGTCGATCCTCCACAAGCTTCCAAGACACCAGCGCATCTTTAAGCCCATGACCAATTATTTCCCCAGTATGATCGTCAGGAAAATAACATGTCTGAAGGCAAAAACTTCGCAGTTTCCATTCTGCGTCAACATAATGGGCTGTAAGGTTCATGTAAGGCTGAAGAGTACGACTACTCCACAGGTCAGTCATCGTAGAAAAAAAAGATGCCCTTTCAAGCTGCTCCGCTACTTTTCACGTGTTTCAGTGTACATTCGGGAATAGCTACGTCTTTGAAATATTTGCGGCTCGGCAACTTGTATCTTGGATCAGCAGTGTGTAGCATTTTTATGAACCCTGGCTTTTCGATGGTGTATATGGGAACCATGTCCTTAGCGATATGAAACGCCACAGCATCTGTCATTTCTTTCCATCGGGGCGCCTGTTTGTCGTATGGAACGGAATTGGAAAATGATACCGCTAATGACATCTGGCGTTTTGCAATTTTAGGTGGACCTTTTGCACTTGGATTTGGCTTGTTTTCATCTCTTAACTTTGAGCATTCTTCCCATTCAGCTTGGTACCTTTGTCGCAAATGTTGGAATAAATTAGTGGTGCTGCCACTGCCGGTTGAAACTGACTTTCTGCATATTTTGCATTTGACAAAAGTTTGTTCGACGTCTGAACTCTCGAATCCTAACCATTTCCAAACCACAGAGGAAACGTTACTACCTTTCTTTGGCACAAGGTCATCCTAACGTGAAGAACCGTCCATCTCTATGATATTATTTTTTTAGCCTATTACGTTCCTTCATAGAGCATTGTACTCACAGGTGAGAGGTTAATTAGGCGCGCCATCATGTGTTCGGAGTCGGACAAGCCTCTTAATTTTTCTGCCATAGGTGCAATTACAATGTATCTAATTTTTTATTAAAAAATCGCTATACCTCGATTTAATAAAAAAAAAAATCGTCTTAAAACATAAATTCGAATTAATCGAAAAAATCGCCCAGCCCTACCCCTTCACCTGCAATTTTAACTTAGTTACAAAGTGATCAAAACTCTTGTTTATACCCTGCGTCCTCTTATTAAACTTGTATCCCGCATTACCCGTGGGCATGAGAAACGCAGCGGCAGGCTGTCTATGAACTTAATTTAAAGTTTAGGTTTACACCTTGCTTTCTTTCCGAAGTAGCAGCACTCATGAATATGGTAGTACATGTCACTCGCTTGCTTCTTATTGTTTCGCTGCCTTCTCAATTATATAATGCATGTTTTCCTCAGTGCTTTTTGGAGGTCTTCCTGGTTTTCTACGTACTGCGTTGACAGTCAGTTCACGTGATTACGTGGGGGGCGTGATGATGTCACACGAAACTCCGCCCCACGGCTTCGAGCTCAACTCCATTATAGTAAATGGAGAAAAATACCGGGATTTTCAAAATGAAACCTGCCCAACTTTTGTAAGTAAGCTGTAAGGAATGGGCCTGCCAAATTTCAGCCTTCTACCCACACTGGAACTTGGAGAATTAGTGATGAGTGAGTCAGTCAGTCAGTGAGGGCTTTGCCTTTTATTAGTATAGATAATGTATTGACAATTTAAATAACTCAGGTTGGCTAATTTTCCTTTTTCTATGATATCACCAAATTTCAATCAAATCAGTTAAAGCATTTTTGAGATTTTGGTGCATTTAGTTTTTCTATTTTAGATGAAGTTTTTACCCCCAAATTTTAATACTGTATATCTTAATGTCCTTTCTTAGCAGAAACCTACTGCCTTAGATGCACAATTCTGTCAAATTTTTAACTCAATGGGAAATACACACATCCCTACTGTGCCTATATATCAGAGTTTATTATTGTCAGTTCTTAAGCAAAAAGTAGTTAAAATTTGAAGTGCCCACCTACCTCCACAGAGAGCCTATTGCTTGCCTGACCCTTTTATAACTAGACTTTAATTGGGTGTCCCATTGCTGGAATAATATATAGGTGTGGCTCAGAAAAACTGGTTCCATTAGTGATGTGTCCTGAGTTTACCCCTTGCCAGGGTGAAGACTATAGTATAACAGGCCTTATTGAGGCTTCTTTTAAATTTCTGCTCCTGCACAGTGAAGAGTAACAAGCCTTCCTGGCAAGGGTATCTACAGGGAAGCACAGAGTAGCATTTGCTGCCCTAAGAAAATTATGTGCCACCTCATTTGCCCCCAATGTAAATATACTATAAATCCAAAAATTAATTAAGTTTCAGAAAAATTCTTCTGTCCTGAGCCCAACCTTCCATGTAAATTTCCCCTTCAGAGAACAATGGTTTGTTCCACACACCACTTGTGTCTCCTCATCATTTATTTTTTTTGTCTGATGCTACGTATTTAATGGAGTGCAATTTGTGAGATTGAAATGGTCTCTCCTTGATGAAAGAATGAGGTAATGTTAAAAATAATTAATAAATTCTCTCCTTTTCCTCTTGGTCTTTGTGGTGTGTGTGATTTGCAGCTAGGTGTTTAGCTGAAGTTAACATTAAAGGTGGTGATATACTCAAAAAAAAGAACTAAATCCAAAGTCGAAATACCACCTAATTAACACCAGCCCCATGTTATATTACTTTTTACATGTTATAATTCCATGTTTTATGTTTACAGCATTTTATACATTTGAGAACTTTATTTTACCCTAATACTTAGAAAAACTTGTCATTGCACACTGCTTTTTCCATACATTTGCTGTTGTTGTTGTCGATATATATAAAACGGAAAAAAGATGAGTTTAACTAGGGCTGTGTGATATGACCAAAATCTTATATCCCGATATTTCATTTCATATCCCGATATAACGATATAGTACATTTTCTTTGTATTCAGTGAATAGTTTATATAATCACCACTCTTTTTTTTCATTTAAATTAAAAAAATCAAAAATGAGAAGTACTCAACTTGTAATTATTTCTGTTCTTTTATTTAGAACATTTGAGCAAATGTTTGACTTAGAATGTAAACATAAAATGTTAATGTATCTATACTAATAAAAGGCAAAGCCCTCACTCACTCACTCACTCACTGACTCACTCACTCACTGACTCATCACTAATTCTCCAACTTCCCGTGTGGGTGGAAGGCTGAAATTTGGCAGGTTCATTCCTTACAGCTTCCTTACAAAAGTTGGGCAGGTTTTATATCGAAATTCTACGCGTAATGGTCATAACTGGAAGCAGTTTTTCCCCATTTACTGTAATGGAGATGAGCTTCAACGCCGTGCGGAGTTTCGTGTGACATCATCACGCCTCCCACGTAATCACGCAGTACATAGAAAACCAGGAAGACCTCAAAAAGCGCTGAAGAAAACATGCATTATATAATTGAGAAGGCAGCGAAACAATAAGAAGCGAAGCGAAAGTGACATATACAACCATATTCATGAGTTCTGCTACTGAAACAAAGCACGATGTAAACCTACACTTTAAATTAAGTTCATAGACAGGCTGCCGCTGGCGCTTGTAATTTAGTGCCTGCCCATATAAGGCCGTCCGTCAGCGGCAATCCAATAGCAAACTGCCACTAAATATTCACGGGTGAAGGACTGTGCTTATGGAGAGGAAGATGAGATGGTCAGGGTGGTGTTTGACACAAACTCAGCGAAACTGTGAGAGAAAGTTTTAAGTGCCAGGACTAAGGTAACATTAAATACAGCCATGGACATAGCACGAGATGGCACCAGCACAGCTGGGAACCTTCGATGCATGTACACCGAGCGGCTCACGGGAACTGACGCAGTGCACAGATAAAAAGCAACAGTTCCAAAGAGCGCTGAACAAAACGAATTACACAATTGAAAAGGCAGCAAAAATATGAAGCGCCTCATACATACAAGCATATTCATAAATCCAACTACTGCGAAACAAAGCACACGTTGGAAAAGTCAATGTCCCGCTAAAGGAAGACAGTGTAAAAAACCCGTGCATGCAGTGTGTCAGGTCTCAGATAAAGAAGAAGACGAGCTGTTTATTGATGCAGTAAGAAACGAATCGATGAATGAAACCTGTCATCTTTACAACGATTGACAAACACGGAATGTAACTTGAACACAACACATCCTACAAATACGAACCTGATTGAAAGAAATAATGATAATCAAATCCTTGATGACAGCAACACTCAGTAACACTCACAAAACAAATACTGTATATTGACAGTCATGTTACGCTATTTTTAAAATGTTCCCTTTTCTTTTCTAGCTTTTTAACACACTACTTCTCTGCGATACGCTGGTATATATAAATATGTATATATATATAACCCGATCTACATACTCGAATAATGGATACTTTATTCGCCATCAATGATTGTTTTGGTAAAGCCATACTCAGTGTATTCATTAGATGAACGGTAAAAAGTAAGGGCAAGGGAGGATGACTTATTGAGGCATGCAGGCTGTAGTGCGCCAACTCTATCTGAATTGCGCGATCACATTTGAAAAATATATCTTTTCAAGTTCTATTTAGTCCATATGTGTCAAACTCAAGGGCAGCGGGCCACATCCGCCCCCGCGTAATTATATCCGCCCGAGATCATTTTATATACTGTATTATTGTTATTAAAGCCCGGTATATGAAGCGCTGGTAACACAATAAACTACAGATCCCATAATGCAGCGCTTCAGCTGCCTTGCCGAACAGTTACCGCGTTAATCAAGTCTACCTTAAGATGCTGCAAGTTATTGCGGCTAGCTCACACGATGCTGAAGAGAAAAGTTGATTCTGAAAATAGAGCCTTTAAAACCGATGGGAGGCTGAGTATATGTTTACTGAACCCGTGTGTCTCATTTGTGGAGCTAATGTGGCTGTAATTACAGAATTTAATCTAAGACGGCACTATAAAACAAAACATCAGGGTAACCTGAAAGACCTGAATGCAATGCAGAAGATACAGAAAGCAGAAGAATTAAATAAGAATCTGACACTTCAGCGGACGCTTTACCGTGCACAATCACAAAGTGATTTCAATTGAGCTGCTTTTATGGGAGACACAACCACTTGCCCCACTTTCCCTATTACCAAGTAATGTTAAACCAAGTCGTCACTACGGTGTTCCCAAATACGCACTTTGCTGATAAACTGAGCGCACTGAGTTTGCACGGCGCTTTGGTGACTTTGAAGAACAAAAAAAGTCCGTCTACATGCGGCTCGAACCTTGTGCATGTTTGGTAGCACATATCTGTGTGAGAAGCTCTTCTCAGTGATAAAGACTAACAAAACAGCACACAGGAGTCGCCTCACTGATGAGCACCTGCAATCCATCCTGAGAATCTCCACAACACAGAACCTCACACCAAACAGAAACGAACCTGTTGCCAAAAAGATGCCAGGCGTCCAGCTCTAAAATGACATATGAGCAAAGACAACTGAATGATTTGATTTGTTATTGCTGAAAGGAACACATTTTATTTATATTTCCAGGTTTTGTTATGCAGCATGTTCATATTTGAATTTGTATAATTTTGACAGGATATATTTTTATGGAGAGCAAAATCTTTTGGGATATTTAAAATCTAAGTTTATTTTTATAAAATATAAAATTACATAAGAGTAAAGAAATGTGAATGTTTGTTCTTTTAACGTTTACTTTATTTCTAACTTGTATAATTTAGACAGGATATATTTTATGGAGAGCAAAATATTATAAGTTGTTTAAGGTTTGAGTTGATTTATTCAGGAATAATATTCCTGTCTGTTTTACCATTCCTACCAAAGATATTTCTGTCGACTAAATAAAAATTCCTTCTATTTAAAATTTAAATAGAACTTGAACAAATACGATAGTTCATAATATCCACGCAGACTTGCACGTAAGAGCGGAGTCATCCGTTTTAACAAACAGCGTATTGCACTGATACTGAAATAGCTGTGTGTGTATATATGTAGATATGTATGTATATGTATATATATGTTTATATGTGTGTTATATATGTATATATATATATATGTTGTGTGTATATATGTGTGTGTATGTATGTATGTGTGTATCTATTTATGTGTGTGTGTATATGTATGTGTATATATGTAGATATATATGTATGTATATATGTGTATATGTATAGATATGTATATATATATGTTTGTGTGTGTGTGTAAATATATATATATATATATATATGACAACAACACTCATCACTCACAACAGTGACAAAACAATAACATTGACAATCATGTTACGTTATTTTCAAATTGTTTCCTTTTCTTTTTCATTGCTTCTTTAACACACTACTTCTTCGCTGCGAAGCGCGGGTATTTTGCTAGTCAAATATAAAACACTTTTCAAAAACAAATTACTAAAGGCCCAATATAAAATACTGCTATATAAAATGCCTGACATAAACAAAATGTGAACTGTAGCAGCAATAACTCTCACAACATATAAATATAAAAGGATCAAAGCACTAACAACTAAACTATATAAGGCCAATAAACCCTTTAAACAAAATAAATACAAGTCTAACATTAACTGTCAAAACCAAATGTAAACATTGTACTTCAAACTGTAGCAGCAATAAGGCTTACGACAAAAATATATTAAATATATAATATTAAATATAATATTTTTAGGCTACATTCTAGTAAAATGTTAATTTGCACATCGTAGTGTGGCAAATCTCCGTTAATGAGTTAATGAATTGATGCCATCCAGCCCCAAGCACGGGCGATCCGCGGTAACTCTTTAACGGAGATTTGCCGTTTTAATGCAGTTGTGGCGTAAACGTAATTTTAACAAGATTAACGCTGACAGCAAAGCTGCAGGGAAAATTATGCCTTAAGCAAATTGTTTTGGTAGCAATTAATCTTCCAAGCTTTTAACATGCTCGTTTAAATAGTACCTTTACAACTGTAATATCCTACATGGCCTGCCTCTCAGTTGTAAACTCTCTGCATGCTCGCTCACGTGCTTTTTGCGGAGGTGGTAGAAGAGGTTTGTCATGTTGGAGTCTGTGGTAGCGATCGGTTTGCAGCATAATTTGCACAGTACCGTTTTCTGGTCCGTGTCAGACTCTTCAAATCCAAACCATCTCCATAATACAGAGGTAGCCCCTCGTTTAGGAACAAGGTCCTTCTGTGTGGAGCTACCTGGTGTTGCCTCGTCTTCATCAGCCATGCTAGTGTGTCTGCATCCACGTGGTGGCCATCAAAACAATGAAAAAAATATTGCCATAAACAGTTTATTTTGCGACACCACGAAACAAACGATACCGTAATGTGCAGCGATAGACGTTTTCATATTGTCATCCGATATATATCGTTATATCGAACAGCCCTAAGTTTAACAATGATTTTCAAATCGTGGATGAAACTAAAGATGTCAACAAATAAAATAGCAGATGTCATTGAACTGAAATACAACAGCATGTTATATGACATTTTCCTTGAGTTTCAAGAGGCAGAAAGTTTGGATGCTATTGCATTAAGTGCTATATTTATTGGCTGCTTGGAGCGGAATGTTTTGGATAATAAACAAAACCTTATAGGTCAAGTATACAATGGAGCAACAGTTATGAGGGGTGCATTCAGATGTCCAAGCTAGGATTAAAGATGTTGCCAAATTTGCATTTTTTGTCCATTGCACTGCACATTGCTTAAACTTGGTGATAGTTGATGCAGTCAGAAGTATACCTGATGCTGGAAATTTTTTTGCTTTGTTGGAAAAATGGTATACATTCATGTCTGGACCCTATGTCTATCAGAAATGGTTATATGTGCAGTGAGAGATATTTACAGGGACACCAAGGGAGCTTCATCACCTTAGCGATACATGCTGGGCTTGTGGACATGTAGCATGTCAGAATTTAAAGGACAGACTGCCTGCTGTTCATAAAGTGCTTGAAGAAATTCAATGTGAGAGCAATCCACAGAGAGCTATTGAAGCTTGAGGAATACTGTGCCAAATTGATTTGAGCTTTGTAGGGTGTCTTGTGATGTTCAGAAAGGTTTTAGGTGATTCTATATTTTTTCAGGCATGCTGCTGTCAAAAACACTCAAGTCTTTTTAAGGCTGTTAATTTAATTCAGTTACTGGAAGACGGAATGACACATTGTCATAGCTATGCCTATTTTTATGAGATTTGGAGTGTTATAGTTGACACTTGTGAAGGAAGTGGTATTTCTACAACACGGTTCTTCCCAAAGTGGTCAGTGAATGTAACAGGGAAATTCAAAAGATTATGTTGTCACCACCAGCCTAGGATAGCATGTAGAACCAGACAGTGAATATGTCAAAATGTATTACTCAGTTATTGATAGCATGATTGTGGAATTGGAAAAGCACATTTTCTAATACCAACTACCATATCATCATTGGTATTTAGACTCTAAACCCATCTAGTTCTAGCTTCCAAAGACAGGAGGATGTTCTTCTTTTTTCAAATGCTAAAGAGTCCATTATTGAAGACTTGAAGACTTGAAGCATGAACTTCACCAGATTAGGAAAATCTTAGAAAGGCATAAAAAGAAAGGTCAACAAAATCCTGCCACTTTCTTGGAACTTGTATATTTTTTGGACCCATACTGGGATGTGTTCATTGAGCTGTTACGCTTGTGTAAGATAGCTGTAGTAGTACCAGTCAGCAGTGCTTCTAGTGAACGGTACTTTTCAGCTTTAAATCTAATCAAAGAATAATGGCAGAAAGTAGATTGTCAAATTTGGCTACACTAAGCATTGAGTCCAAATGCAGTAAATCTTTGAATTTGGATGATTTTGTAAAAAGATTTGATGGACAACATGGTAATCGTCCTATTCACCTCTTATAGTTGAATTTTCTCTAGTTGTAGTTGTCATATGAAAAGGAGCACTGTTTTTGGGACAGGTCTTTTGCTGCAGATACTGTATATCTAAATAATTTCAAAAACATTATGACACTTCATTTGACAAATGTACGTTAACATTGTTGAACGTATTTGTCTGTTGTTTCTTTTAGGGTAAAAATTGTAAATTATGCTAATCAAACAATAAACTGCTAATTGCTACTCTGAGCAATACACCTATCTCAAACTTGTATGTCATTTACGTGCATCTGAATGAACAATGTTTTCATGTTGTAACCCTCTTAAAAATCTTCCAGCCACACCATGTAACATTCTGTAGATCTGCCTCTGCTACGTGGTTAGAGTAATATCCCCTAAACTAGCCATGTAAATTGTCTTGCTTCCCTTTCTTAGATATACAGAATATTCAGGTCCTTGCCTTCTGATTAAGCTGAATATCTGTTTTCTGTTATGTTAACATGCTATTTTAAGTTAAAAGTTATGTATTCTGTGTAGTTTTTGTGGGTTGGCTGATGCAACACTTCAGTGTTTCTTCATTTACATTTACTTATTTGGCTGATGCCTTTATCCAAGACAACATACAATATTTATAATGCCATTGTTTACATTTCCTTTTCTTTTTCTAATTGGAGCACAGGCAGGTCAAACAGCTTGATCATGGTCACTCAGTGTCAGTAGCAGGATTTGAACCCACAACCGCAGGGTTTGTTAGTGCTATTCTCAAGTTAAATTTTACTGTTTAGCTGCTGTGTTGACCTGCTTGTTTCTGCTGCTACCGTGACCTTCACCAGGAAAAGTGGTTTCAGAAAATAAGATGAGATAAGATGCTTAGTTATTTGTTTAAATTTAAATATACATCAGTGCCAGGAAATAGCAAGTAACGCACTGCTAGAAAGACAATGTCCTGAAAAATGTTTTTTTTTCTGGAATTTCAACCATGTACCTAGAAAAAAAAAAAATCAAGCAACCCATTTCCCTGCAGAATTCTGAACAGGGTCATCATAATTGCACTTGAAAGCTACAATTCCTTGAAAACTGCTATAAAACCATAACCTGTGAGCTATGCATGATATTTAATTTCTCCATGAAAGTTGAATTACAAGGTATTTACTTTTCATTGTGTCGTAATTCAACCCATCTACTATAAATCTATGCAAATATCCTGTGCTGATAAAATGAAAGACTGCTTGAAAATCTTCTAAAAAGGACTAAACAGTGACACAGATGGACGTGGTCTACTATAGTAACGTTTATTGGTTTTCTGAACCAGTTTCAGGGTCTGAAGGTGCTGAAGCCTATCATGGCACCATCAAAAAGGAAATAGCCCTGGAACAGAAGCAAACCGTTTTCGGAGCATAGTCATGCACACACACACACACACACACCTACATCTGCCTGCACCAGGCCAATTTAGACTTTCCAGATAAACTATTGTATATTTTGAGAATTTGAAAATCTGAACTACTAGAGGAAATAGGTGCCAAGCAGGAGTGCTAATAACTGTGCCACTTTTTAGGGAAAACATTCTGTATGAGTTTGTGAGAGTTTCTAAATGTTTGATTATCCTGTACTTTTTATACCATTTATTTCCAGCACATTCACCAAGGAAACAATCAGATAGTGAAAATGAACTCTTTGGGGTTTGTTCTCTGTAAGAATTTATATATAAGAACTTTCTATTTAATAGTATGATGTTTTACAAGACTTTTAATCTGTTTAACTATTTTTAGGACCTTTACATATTTCAAAAGTACAGGTCGTGTTACAAATTATACCAATTATCTGTATGCCGATTGGTGCAACAAAGTATTTCTGAATTGTGTTATGCAAATTAACCTATCTTACTGCATGGAGAGCTCACATATTGAAATGTAGGCTCATTTCAAGCCTGCTGAAGATGAAAAACAGAGAAAGAGCTACACTGTCTTGGTAAACTCTTAGGAGTACTATGCTGATACTGTTGACATGTCCACATCATGCAATTTCTGCACATTTATCAGCTGCACATTCTGGCTGTGAATCCATACTGCCACATCCCAAAGGTGTTCTGTTGGATTCAGATCCAGTGACTGGGAAGGCACTGAAGAACACTGAACTCAAACTCGCGTTCATGAAACCAGTTTGAGGTGACTTTTGCTTTGTGACATGCTGCATTATCATGCTGGAAGTAGCTATTATAAGATGTGTAAATTGTGGCCATGAGGGGATGCACATGGTTAGCAACATTACTTAAATAGGCCATGGCATTCAAGCGATGATTGATTGGTGTTAACAGGCCCAAATGTGCCAAAAAAGCATTTCTGACACCATTAAACCACCACTCCCTCCTGCCTGGCCTGTTGGCACAAAGCAGGTTGGGTGCCTGGATTCATGCTGTTAGGGTTAGAATTTGGCACCATCGTTTGTGTGCCTCAGAATAAATGGCGATTCGGACATTTGTGTGAGCCTTTTGCCTTTGTGCAGCCTCAGCTTTCTGCTTTTGATAATAGTGGAACCTAATGTGGTTTTCTGCACTTGTTCCCCAACTGTCTCAAGGTTTGCCATGCTGTGCACACCACAGTTGTAATGAATAGTTGTCTGAGTTATCTTAGCCTTTCTGTCTACTCAAACAAGTCAGGCCACTCTCCTGTGACTTTTTCTATCAACATCTACAGAACTGCCACTCACTGGATGTTTTTTTGTACAATTCTGAGTGAATACTAGGGTGTTGTACCATGTTAGCCATCATGGATACAATGAGAAATCAAGCAAAGTGACACCTGTTATTGGCTAAAAAGATTCAAGCTTATGAGGCAGCTCAGGCTTCTTCTTCAGGAAAGATGTTAAATGCAATATGGATCATCTCTGAAATGTCTAGCACTGGAGCATAGGGCACTAGGCCAGAACTACCCTGGATGTGAAGCCAGTACATTGTGTGGCATGCTCACTTACATATCTAGACCTGCTCACACCAGGCCACTTTAGAGGAGCCAAATCAGACACACCTTGTTTTGGATATGTGATGTAACCAGAATATGCAAAGAAACTATACACAAAGAGTGACAACATTGGGTTTTATGTACATATAAAATAATGCAAAATTAATTAATTCACACACTCATCAACAAAACACTATTGTTCGTTTTGTTAAAACTATAATTTTGCAGGAGGTTACATCTAGGTAAACAGGTATCTGCTAAGAAGGGACATTTCAATATATCAATATTTAGTGGTAAACCCCCACAATAAAAAAAGTAAGAAGTAATTCTCAAAATCTCAAAAATGCCTTGACGAATTTGATTCAAATTGGTGACACTAAAGAAAAAGAAAAGTAGCCAACACTTTTTTTTTTTTTGTTGGCAAATTTTGTATTTATTGATATATATTAATATTATTCTAAGTATTATGCTCTTGGCTTCTGTGAGATTGTGCTTTATGCAAGTGAAGGACACAGCAGAAGTGCTTGATAGGCCACGTGAAAAACAACTGTAACCATTAGGGTGGACGGATAACAGAAGACGGGGCAGTTTCGTGGGCAGGAAAAAAGAAACATAATCACACTGTAAAATAGAAAGAGAGAGTTCAGCAAAGCTCAATGATTAGCAAGCTCAGCTACTTTACTGTTGACAGCCAGCACTACTGGATGCACACCAGCCCTCTTCTTGTTTATTTGTTCCACTCCATAGACCTCCAGCCCACAACTGTGGTGCTGAAAATTGAACCCCAACTCTGCACTTTGATCGTAGTGCTGTTCCAAGGGAAAAATGGTGGTCTTATGTCAGGTATACTCTGTGAGATTTTTAGAAATTGTGGTCAAGCAACTGCTCGTATTTCACAATAGTGTTGCTAGTTGTATATATGTTGAAAGTACTTACAGTGTGATTGACACACCATGACATTGAGGGCTCAGGCTATATTTGTACATGGCTTCAATGGAGATAAAAAGAGAGAGGAATGAGCAATTTGAAATTAAGGTTACAATCTTCAGTTGTTATTTGACTCATGGCTGTTCTCCTTGTTCATTTACTATTCCATCATAGAACACTATTACGGGGAGGTTTTATATATATATATATATATATATATATATATATATATATATATATATATATATATATATATATATATATCCGCCCTTTGCTCGCCCACCCCCGGGTTTCGTTTACCAAATATTCATGGGATTTGTTACATATGCATTATTTTCACTTTTATTTTAAAACTTTTTTAAAAACAATACTTTATTTCTTGCCCCGGGCATCTCTCAGGACGTATAACGCTGCTCGCGTTGTGAAGGGGTTGCGGCTGAACGCACGCTAAGGAGATGCCGTCGGATCATCTGCTGTCTTTCTGCTGCTGGCGAGCTGCCTGTTCTGCTTGTCTTGCTGCCCAATCATTTCAAAACCTGTACAGCAGCTGTCCTTTTGCCACTTCGCACTTCTGTCGCTTGCATTGTGAAGGGGGTGGGGGCGGGGTGAGGGTTAGTTTGGCTGAACGCACGCTAAGGAGGATCATTCTGATCATCTGCAGGCTTTTTGCTGCTGGCAAGCTGCATGTTTTGCTTGTCTCTTGTCGTTGTTTTAAGAGCTGGGAGCACATGATGCGTGTCTGCCAGCAGCAGTCCAACAACTGCTAGGTTAGATTTCTGTGGACTTGTTTTAAATGATGTCTCACTGCCTTGTCTCGCATGACACTGTAAAACAAATACTTGTCCTTTATTTCCGGCCCCGGGCATGGCTAAATCTCTTTTTCAGGACGTATAATGCTGCTCGCATTGTCGGGGGGGGGGATCAGCTGAACACATGCTAAGGAGGTGCCGTCGGATCATCTGCTGTCTTTCTGCTGCTCTTGCACTGCTACCAGTCTTCTGTGCTGTACTCCGCCCTCCATCAAACGGACCTAACAGTCACTTAAAACAAAAAAGGCTTCAACCTGGCTGGGACGCTACAATACGTTAGAATTTTACTGCTTTCATATTCTTTACCTTTCTCTGCATGTGTATCGCACCATCGTTTGTTTGAGCCTTTCAAATTCCACTCCTTTCATAATCTCTTATCTGCCTTTTTTCTCTCCAGCGCTTTTGGGTCTCTTTTCTCCAAGCTGCTCTTTCTTCTTTGCTTAGTTGTTGACATTTCATTTAGAATGCATTGTCCTTATACGCTTTTTATGTGCTGAGAGCACAGGGTCTGTGTGTGCTACGTACCTTTACACGACTGAGTGTTATTTGATATTGTTTGCGTCTCGCGGGTCTTTTAAGTGTCTTCCAAGAACTTCCGAGAAGATCACGTATCATCGCCCTGCTTTACCTTTCCAGGATTTTTTTTTTTTATATATATATATATATATATATATATATATATATATATATATACACAGTGGGATGCAAAAGTTTGGGCAACCTTGTTAATAGTCATTATTTTCCTGTATAATTCGTTGGTTGTTACGATAAAAAATGTCAGTTAAATATATCATATAGGAGACACACACAGTGATATTTGAGAAGTGAAATGAAGTTTATTGGATTTACAGAAAGTGTGCAATAATTGTTCAAACAAAATCAGGCAGGTGCATAAATTTGGGCACCGTTGTCATTTTATTGATTCCAAAACTTTTAGAACTAATTATTGGAACTAAAATTGGCTTGGTAAGCTCAGTCACCCCTGACCTACATACACAGGTGAATCCTATAATGAGAAGGGGGTCAATTGTAAGTGTCCCTTCTCCTTTAATTTTCTGTGAAGAGTAGCAACATGAGGGTCACAAAACAACTTTCAAATGACCTGAAGACGAAGATTGTTCACCATCATGGTTTAGGGGAAGGATACAGAAAGCTGTCCCAGAGATTTAAGCTGTCTGTTTCCACAGTTAGGAACATACAGTATTGAGGAAATGGAAGACCACAGGCTCAGTTCAAGTTAAGGCTCGAAGTGGCAGACCAAGAAAGATTTCGGATAGACAGAAGCGACGAATGGTGAGAACAGTCAGAGTCAACCCACAGACCAGCACCAAAGACCTACAACATCATCTTGCAGCAGATGGAGTCACTGTGCATCGTTCAACCATTCGGCACTTTACACAAGGAGATGCTGTATGCGAGAGTGATGCAGAGGAAGCCTTTTCTCCGTCCACAGCACAAACAGAGCCGCTTGAGGTATGCTCAAGCACATTTGGACAAGCCAGCTTCATTTTGAAATGTGCTGTGGACTGATGAAACTAAAATTGAGTTATTTGGGCATAAGGGGCGTTATGCATGGAGGAAAAAGAACACAGCATTCAAAGAAAAACACCTGCTACCTACAGTAAAATATGGTGGTGGTTCCATCATGCTGTGTGGCCAGTGCAGGGACTGGGAATCTTGTCAAAGTTGAGGGACACATGGATTCCACTCAGTATCAGCAGATTCTGGAGACCAATGTCCAGGAATCAGTGACAAAGCTGAAGCTGCGCCGGGGCTGGATCTTTCAACAAGACAACGACCTGAAACACTGCTCAAAATCCACTAAGGCATTCATGCAGAGGAACAAGTACAACGTTCTGGAATGGCCATCTCAGTCCCCAGACCTGAATATAATTGAAAATCTGTGGTGTGAGTTAAAGAGAGCTGTCCATGCTCGAAGCCATCAAACCTGAATGAACTAGAGATGTTTTGTAAAGAGGAATGGTCCAAAATACCTTCAACCACAATCCAGACTCTCATTGGAACCTACAGGAAGCGTTTAGGGGGCTGTAATTTCTGCAAAAGGCGGATCTACTGAATATTGATTTCATTTCATTTTTGTGGTTCCCAAATTTATGCACCTGCCTGATTTTGTTTGAACAATTATTGCACACTTTCTGTAAATCCAATAAACTTCATTTCACTTCTCAAATATCACTGTGTGTGTCTCCTATATGATATATTTGACTGACATTTTTTATCGTAACAACCAACGATTTATACAGGAAAATAATGACCATTAACAAGGTTGCCCAAACTTTTGCATCCCACTGTATATATATATATATATATATATATATATATATATATATATATATATATATATATATATATATATATATATATATATATATATATATATATATATAAACTGCTCAAAAAATAAAGGAACACTTTGAAAACACATCAGATCTCAATGGGAAAAAGAAATCCTCCTGGATATCTATACTGATATAGACTGGGTAATGTGTTAGGAACGAAAGGATGCCACATCGTTTGATGGAAATGAAAATGATCAACCTACAGAGCCCTGAATTCAAAGACGCCCCAAAAATCAGAGTGAAAAAATGATGTGGCAGGCTAGTCCATTTTGCCAAAATTTAATTGCAGCAACTCAAAATTGTACGCAGCACTTTGTATGGCCCCTGTGTTCTTGTATACATTTCTGACAACATCGGTGCATGCTTCTAATGAGATGACAGATGGTGTTGTGGGGGATCTCCTCCCAGATCTGGACCAGGGCATCACTGAGCTCTTGGACAGTCTGAGGTGCAACCTGGTGGCATTGGATGGACCAAAACATAATGTCCCAGAGGTGTTCTATTGGATTTAGGTCAGGAAAGTGTGGTGGCCAGTCAATGGTATCAATTCCTTCATCCTCCAGGACCTGCCTGCATACTCTCACCACATGAGGCCAGGAATTGTCGTGCACCAGGAGCCACTGTAACAGCATAGGGTCTGACAATGGGTCCAAGGATTTCATCCTGATACCTAATGGTACATTACATTGACAATCATGTTACGTTATTTTTAAAATGTTTTCTTTTCTTTTTCTTTAACACACTACTTGGTATTTTGCTAGTATATATATATATATGTATTTCCCCTTGGGACTAATAAAGTGTCTATCTATCTATCTATCTATCTATCTATCTATCTATCTATGTGTGTATGTGTGTATGTGTGTATGTGTGTATGTTTGTGTGTATATATGTGTATATATATATATATATATATGCCCATGAATTGGATTGTCTGGGCTATAGTGGCCCTGTAGTTTGTGGGCATACAGCATCATGCATTGACTTATGGGAAATAGATGAGATGAAAACAATAGATGAGTGATCATCCTGTGATCAGGTCTGCCACCAAAGCAGAACCAGAGGTATTGGCACATGGTGTGTAGGCAGCATTGCTGACAGGAATCCCTTAGAAAGCTGTAAATGCTTCCCATTATGCCCCTCCATTTGGAAAGTATGGGGTGGTCCAGTTCTAATTATGCAATTTTCATTCCACTATAACTTAAGTTTATTACATAGAACATCATCTGAAAAATCCCAGAGCATCAAGAAGTGTGCAAACTGACAACATGAAGAATTGCCTTCATGCCGAACTGGAATTGTCCCTGCATAAATCAAAGTCATCTAGACGATCTGGATCTGCATAATTAGATCTGGACCACCCTGTACAGGCTGTCATTAACACAAACAGCCTTTACAAACATAAACAGCCTTCAGAAATAGAATGTAGATTGGACAAGAAGAAAAAGAGACAGACGGCAGACAGATTCAAGATGTTTAAAAGTGCAGCCTCACTGCTTTTACACAAGACCAATGGTGTTACAATGCAAAATACTATGTATTTTTGCTTAGAACTACTTAACTACTAAAAAAACTTAACTTCCATAAGACATGTAAAATTCCACAGTTTACAACACATGTGCAATAATAACAGTTCCTTAATTTTTGCATCCAGGAGAGCCTCTCCTGATAATCCCCCACAACATAATGCAGTCATCTACACTACTTATAATCAAGTTTATCTTGACATTGGTGGACTGCACCCTTACAAAGATGAACCTCCAGGTTGTCTACCGGTCTTTTCATTATATATCTTGATGAAACGCTTAGACTAAACAAAGACTTTGATGGCATTAAAATAAAGGCATCAAAACTAAAGGATATCAGTGACACTAACAATCCTTACAACCGATCATTTAAAAAAATGGTTCAAGAAGAAAAAAAACATAAACACAAACAGGGACTAGGTGGTTTCAAGAAGTAACAATGTACTTCCCAACCAATTTTACAAAAACCTTATAATAGTCCTATGTCACATGCAATTGCTGCCATGTTCACTACAAACAGGCAAGCACCACCACAAGCAGCTTTAGTCATTTCTTCCAAAGAAGATGAACCCTGAGACCTAAACATTTTAAGCCCTTATGTTGATCCGATTGTTTTCCCATTTGATTGAAGGTGTGCTTGTTCTGCTAATTTATTTCATCCTTTTGTACTGTAAATTCAACAATAGGTACAGAAAAGGAACAGAACGTAGATATTGTAAGTTTCAGGCAGTTGTGGAACATTATCCAATAAGTTTATTGCCCTGGGAACTTTTACTTGTCTAACAGTTTTGCATATACAAACTAAATACATGTTAACTCTTGCTTGGCCTATTGCAGCACATTTGATTCAGTTATATTCTGCCCAAAACATATGGCCATTCAGTCTTTGTCTGAGCATTTAATTATAGAAAGACCTATACATGAAGTTTTGGCAGCATCTTCTGTTCTACATTTCTTAGAAAACACTATCCTAAAGTGATTTACAAAATACCTTTTTTAAGATGCATACAATAAAGTGAAAATACTTCCTCATATGGTTTTTCTGTTTCATAATTTAACAGTAAATGTTAGAAATATTTGGTTGAAATGTAATTTTTTATATGAGATGCTGAGTAAAACACAAATGTAGTTGCATGCTTTGTATGTGAAAGAAACTTTTCCTTAATTATATACTGTATCTATCTTTTGTTTTTTGTGTTTTATTTATGCATTGTGTTGATCTAATTTCAATGTGTTTTTCTTTGCCTGTAAAGCATTTTGAGCTACATCATTTATATGAAAATGTCAGTCAGTCAGTTATTTTCCAACCCGCTATATCCTAACACAGGGACACGGGGGTCTGCTGGAGCCAATCCCAGCCAGCACAGGATGCAAGGCAGGAACAAACCCCGGCCCACCGCAGTGAAAATGTACTATAGAAATAAATAGACCTTAGTGTTGATGTTTGACGTGCAACCTCTATTAGAATGTATTTTGTGCTGCATGTAGTAATAAATGCGTTATATTTGTCATTCCAACAGCAGCAGATGGCACATCATAAACATTTGTAGAAATAAAATGAATTACTACAAATGTGTGTGATGTGCCATCTGTTGGAATGACAAATTCAATGCATATGTCTCTGCTATATGACATTTGGTATGGGACTCGTAAAAGCAGTGTTAATTTTGTGATGTACCATTTGTTGGAATGACAAATGCAATGCATTTAAATACTACAGATGAATTCTGATATGCCACCTTTTGGAATGAAAGAGAAATAGCAACCAGATGGACACACACAGACACTTATCCATTTATTAGGGTGGATAATAATTATTATTGAAATGCAAAACACTATATACTCTACATTGTATTAAATATGTAACTCCAGAAATGCCAGGGTTAAAGTGTGTGATGACCAGTTTAGCGACAAAGCAAAAATCCAGCCTTTGTAATCTTTTTGTTCCTTATCAGATGTGACTAATTATTGTAAGAGCACATAAACAATCCTTCTAAAATTGCTCTCAATAGCAATACACTTCTGGAGTTGGTCAAAAACTGGTATTGACCACATTTAACGTGAGTGGACATGCAAATACAAGCGAGTGTCTTTCTTGGGATGTTCCCTTTTGCCAGTGTGCTGGCCTCACTTGCGTATCCTCTGAGCTGGAGCCCTCACCCCGACTCTACATCTCACTTTTGGGCTGGACAGACACACAAACTTGCACACGTATAATTCTGTTTAATTTCAAAAGCAACAGGGGTGCAGTGGCGCTGAAACATAAAGAATGCTGACAGTCACCTCCAGTTCACCCTCTGGTGGTT
This sequence comes from Polypterus senegalus, assembly GCF_016835505.1. NCBI lineage: Eukaryota > Metazoa > Chordata > Cladistia > Polypteriformes > Polypteridae > Polypterus > Polypterus senegalus. The sequence goes on from NC_053162.1 coordinate 158,316,732, forward strand.
GTTCCGAGTGTTAACTGGATGATAAAATCCATACAAGACTGTAAGATTACCCCCCCACCCTACCAAGAAGGGGGTGGGTTAGGACTGATTTCACCCTTTAGTATTTTTAGTCGACCATTGACAAACGTGTACCAAGTTTCATTAAAATCGCTCCAGCCGTGATGCTGGAACATACATACATACACACATTGACTTGGCAGCATTAAAGAGGTCCTAGGGCCAGATGCAGACATGAGCCTTGAGTTTGACAGCCCCACTTTAGGGGAAATAAACCATGCCTGTTATCTTGATTTTGTGTTAATAAGAAAGCTGAGGAGCATTTAGCATTTCTGCTTGTCCCTGAAAGATCAGCAACATGCCATCACTCAATTTCTAAAGTAGAAGTTCTTTGTCATGTGTCCAGTACTGCATGTTGAAATATTTCATGTTTATGTTTTCAGTGGTGTACAGTATAGAGTGCTGTAAAATTGTTTATGTGTGAGTCAATTGCATACAGAATTTCCTAATGAGAATGATAGGTGTTTCAGCTTTCCAGCTTGTGCTTGATCTTTGGTGGGGTGTTGCGTGACAGTTTGGTTCTGCATTGTGTGGTGAATTGAAGATGGGTGTAAGGAAAAATTTCTAATACAATGTGATATCCTTTGGTAAATAAGGCAGACCGGTGGTTCAGTGGTAGGAATCTGCATTAGTATCTGGATGGTTGCTGGTTCAAATTCTGTTACTTCCAGCAGGGATCATACTCTGTTGAGCCCATGAGCAAATCAATTAACCTGAAAATTGCTCCAGGGACACTATACAATGGCTGACCCTGTGCTCTTTGGGTATTAACAAATTATCAAAATCAAAAATTTGGAAAGAGCAGAATGTAGTAGTGGCAATAATATAACTCTCTGCAGATATTAATAACATGACCCACTCAGTCTTGAAACATTTTTCTTTACCCAGCTACTTTAATCACTTGTGTGTTTGAAATGACTGTAAGGATGATGTCTGGGCTTAAAGTTCCACATAACGCTTACAGTATAAACAAAGTCCAAATGCTGCTGCCACACCCAGTGTGCACATTATTTCTTGTCTTTGCTAGCTTCCTGTTTTGGGTTCCAAAGTCCACTTCTGAGTCCTCAGCATAGACTCTGGGCAGTGGACTTTCTCTTGAATCATAGGGCCTGTCATGGTACCTTTACTATGTTCAGCTGATCTTGGGGATAGAGCAGATACAGAAAAATGCGTGTCCTAATGCTCCAGAAAATCTGTTCTGTGAAGTGAAAGCATCAGCTGAGAAAAGTCACCAGCTTCGACTGCCACCTTCTTGTTGGCATGTCACGTCACATTTGTTTTTTGTTTTTTTGGATATATGTTTATTGGGTCAGTATTGTCAAATATATAGAGTACAGTGGGGTTCTTGCTTGCATTTACTAATCAGCATTCAACACAACACCACTCTCTGGTGCCATGAGTAGTGCTATGCAGGCGTGTGTGCAATGGTTTCTCCAGGTTAAAAAAGATCAGTCTCTTTCACTGTTGGCATTATTCACTTTCTGCTTCGCGTCTGTTATTCAGTCATCTGCAACAATCTTAGAAATGATTAAATCTCCAGAATTACTTTAGGTCATTCAAACTCTTTGAAACTAGTATCCTTTGATGCAGAACTTCTTATTAATCCACACATCGGGTACTCAGTTCTGTGAGAAATCCACTACAGAACTCTCTTCCTTGCTCTGTTTTTTTTAGATACCACCTGACTTACCTGTTCTCCTTTGCTTTAAAAATACTTTTTCAGTATTTATTGTTTTTGTAAGAATTGCTTCAGAGCCCTTTGAAATCAAATTGTTTTTTTTTTTTTTTTTTGCCTGGCACCTTCTGACTCAAGAATACTCCCACATATGGCATACCATTCAATGTATTGGTGCCTAGTTATGCAGGACATTGAGCTTTATGGCCCCCTAGACTTGACATAAAAATCTAATTTCTATGCCTTTTTGGACCACTGCAGGAAATACTTTTATGATAAAAAAATAAAACAATAGGTGTCTTCAGCAAAAATGATCAGAAAGACTTGAAGATGTAAATGACACATCAACCAACCCCAGTGTTACACCTCCTAATGAGACACGAGTGGTCAAATGTATTCTTTTTTTCAAAAATCCTGGAAAAAATGGGGAAATATATTACTGTATAAGCATGTAAAGTGCCATTTTATGCTATTCCGAGGATTCTGATCATGATATTTTGATATTTGATTAATTATTGGTGGTCCTAGCCCTCTAAGATTCAAATGTCAAATATACGCATGTAAGATATTTTTTTCCGTTATTAAGAAAATGGAAAGATTATGGAAGAGCTGTAAATCTGACTAGAGTAGACCATCAACAAAAACAGCGATCTTGCAAGACGAAGACTAGTGAGGAAGGCCATTTAGGCCATTAAGAGACGTATGGGAACTCTGAAGGAGTTACAAGCTACAGCAGCCAAGATTGGTGAGATTGTGCATTGTGGGAGAGTGATAAAGAGAAAGGCACTGTTAATTGCTGAGGTTGGAGAGAAGGAGAGCAAGCTATTTCTTATCCATCCTTTTTACCCCCTCTATTGTAAGTGCCAACACAACAATAGGCTTCATAGCCATAACTCCTGGCAAAATTAGAAATTAAGCTTAAAGCTATCTTATGTAATAATGTACTGCCTTAATTTAAGACTGTAAAATGTCAACACAACTTCAGAAGCACTGTCCAAACAGTGAACTTTGTGAGCTGGAATGTCAAAGGTCTCAATCACAAATTAAAGAGAATTAAAGAGGTTGGACTGGCCAAATATTTCACTTCAACTTTACAAAGTAAACCAGAGGTGTGGGAATCCTAATACATGCAACATTTGATACTACAAATGAAATTGTTCATTCTGATCCTGAATGGCGATATGTGATGGTGATGGGTAATTTATTAAATTGTAAAGTGATTTTGATAAATATCTACACATCCAATGTGGATGATAGAGGCTTCATCCAAAACATATTTGTATCCATTCAAACTGTGAAAACTCATAAAATTATAATGCTTGGAGACTTTTAATTATGTTTTAAATCCAGACCTGGATTGGTCTTCAGCTACAGTAACAATAACATCTAAGACTGCAGAAACAATTACAGTTTGTAATTGATCATAACTTATCAGACCCATGAAGATTTCTAAATCCAAACTTAAGAGCACATTCCTTCTTCTCACCAGTACATCATTGCTTCTCAAGAATTGGTTATTTCTTTATAGATAAAAATTTTTTGCCCATGATCAAATCTTGCAAGCATAATGCTTTTGTTATCTCCAATCATGCCACTCTGATCATGTATAAATCAAATCAAATCGCTATGCCCCACATACTCATCTCACAGCTGGCGTTTTAACCTCCTGTTATTAGCTGATGAGAACTGTACAGAATTTATGTCCAAGGAAATTGATTATTTTTTAGAGACAAATGCATCCTCAGAGGTCTCTGCAGGAATACTCTGGGGAAATTTGAAGGCATTTTTAAGAGGATAGATTATTTCATATCTCTCCCACAAAAATAAATTGGAAACCAAGAAGGCATCCAAGTTAGTCAGTGAAATTACCTGAATAGATCAAGAACAGGTCTCCAAATGAGGCACTTTATAGGACAAGACCAGCTTTGCAATCAGAATTCAACCTCTTGACAACAAAATAAATGGAACAACTAAGTTTTAAATCTTGACATTTTTACTGTGAACATGGAGAGAAGGCTAATGAGAGCTCAAGAAATCCATAAGCAGGAAGTTCGCAATGCAATATCAGTAATTACCAACACAGATGGAGAAAAAAAATCTTTCACCACATTTACAGAGTACTTATAAGTCCTTATATTCTATTCCGTTTGAAGAAAAGACACAGTCTGATGCGTTTTTTGATGCATTACAGATACCACAGCTAGATGCTCTTAGTGCAGAGGAACTCGATAAACCTCTGACAGTCTCAGAATTACTAAACACTATAAACTCACTTCAAATTGGGAAAGTAGCAGACCCTGATGGGTACCCTGCTGAATTTTTGTATAAAATTTTCAATTAAGTCTCCTCTATTATTAGCAATATTTATAGAAGCCAGAGACAATACAATTCTACCTCAAACTTTTTGCCAAGAATTGATTATCAACATTCACTTCTGAATAATGATGTTAAGATACTCTGCAAAGTTCTAGAAGAAGGATTGAGAACCTACTTCCTTCGGTAATATCACAAGACCAAACTGGATTTATTAAAGGCAGACACTTAGCTTCCAATCTTCGATGCCCATTTAATGCAATTTATTCATCTGTAAAGTCTAACACCCCAGAGATCTTATTATCTTTGGATGCAGAAAAAGTATCTGATGCGGTTGAATGGAACAACTTATTTGCCACATTGCACAAATTAGGATTTGGCCCGAACATATGTGTATAGATCAAACTACTGTATACCAGTCCAGAAGCTTCAGCTTGTATTAACAGCCTTATTTCAGACTACTTCAAACTAGAGTGTGGTGCTAGACAAAGATACCCCTGTCACCACTGCTCTTTGCAGTCTCCATTGAATCATTGGCTGTTTTTTCAAAATGCATCTGAGATAAAGAGGGTTATCAGAGAAGGACCTGAACAGAAAATATCACTATATGCAAATGATATGATATTATATATATCAGACCTACAAACGTCCGTCCCTGTAGTGTTAACAGCACTGGCAGAATTTCAAAAGATATCTGAACTCAAAATTGATTTGAATAAAAGCATGCTTTTTCCACTGAACTCTCTAGCACACAAGATGAGATTAGATACCTTCCCTTTTATTATCAAAAATTTGTTTAAATACTTGGGGGTTTTGCTGCATGGAGAAACTAAAACATGCATAGATGATCTACCCTCTGTCTCACTTCAACAGGAAGAATCAGCACTGTCAGGATGAATATCTTTCCCAAGCTTCTTTTTCTATTCCAAAGCATCCCCATATATATTAACAAATCATTTTTAAGAAATTGGATTCAATCATAACCTTATTTATTTAGAATTTGAAACATCCACACATCCACAGGGTGATCCTACAACACCTAAAGCAGAAGGTGGCATGGCACTACCTAACTTTCAATTTTATTACAGGGTGGCAAATATACTATTTCTGTTCCAGAAGAAATATTGAATAGTCTTGAAGACTCTATAATAATGTATATAAAAACCTCTAAAGTCAATTCTTATATTATAGTATAGTATAGTGGGAAAAGGATCTCTTACTCAACATTTCCTCAAAGGAGTGGAAGGCTGCCATGCACAGAATTCACTTGAGCTCCATATGTGCAAACCAAACAATTATTTAACTTAAAATCTTTCATCAAGCATATATCTCATTTAAAATTGTCCAGAATTTTTCCAAGGTAAGATCCAACCAGTAGACGTTGCAATCTAGCTCTAGCCTCACTGGCCACATGTTTTGGGCATGCACCAAATTAACATCATTCTGGACCAAAATCTTTAAATGCTTAATCAGACAACCTTTGTGTCATAATCCCTCCTAATCCATTAATGGCTGTTTTTAGTGGACTTCCATATGGGCTTAAAGTGGAGAAGGACAAACAAACTGTACTTGCCCTTACCTCACTACTAGTGCATAGACTAAACTTGCTCACCTGGAAGAATCCTAGCTCTCCTCTTTCAAATCAGTTGTTGACTAATGTTATGCTATTTGAAATCAGAAAAAATTACATTCTCTCTTGGAGGATCAGATCAAAACTTTTTTAAAACCTGGCAGGATCAAACCAATAACATGTTAGAATTAGCATTTATCCGTCCATTTTTTTCTATCAGGCTTTGTTTTTTTGTAACATCCATCCATCCATTATCCAACCCTCTATATCCCAACTACAGGGTCACAGGGGTCTGCTGGAGCCAATCCCAGCCAACACAGGGTGCAAGGCAGGAAACCAACCCCAGGCAGGGCGCCAGCCCACCGCAATGTGCACACACACACACCCAGCATACACTAGGGACAATTTAGAATCGACAGTGCACCCAACCTGCATGTCTTTGGACTGTGGGAGGAAACCGGAGTACCCTGGGGAAACCCATGCAAAGATGGGGAGAACATGCAAACTCTATGCAGGGAGGACCCGGGAAGCGAACCCGGGTCTCCTTACTGCGAGGCAGCAGCGCTACCCACTGTGCCGCCCTATTAGCATTTATATTGGGGAAAATTATTCTCCTCCCTCTTTTTTATTCATAGTTTTCCTCTCTTTCTCTCGGGTGGGAGTCTTGAATTTAGTTTTGTTAAGCTTGATTTGATTGTAGAGAATGTTACTTACTTTTAATAAAATAAAAAAGGCTGTTCACTCCTTATTTCCACGTCACCCGACAGAGCTTGAGCAGTTTTGCTGAGAAGAATGAGGAGAAATTGTAATGCCCAGAAGTGGAAAGTTGATGGAAACACACAGACTTGAGGCTGTCAAGGCAGCCAAAAGTGCATCTGCTAAATACTGACATAAGGGAATCTGTGTGATCAATTACTTTGTGTTTTGTATTTGTAATTAATTTAGACCACTAAAGAGTCCTTTTCTGTTGATTAGTGTCCTAAAGCCAAGTTAAGTCCACTGTGATTCAATGTTGTATAATAAAAAATGTCAAAACATCCAAGGGGGTTAATACATTTCATGGGCGGGGTATTTTATTTTAACCCCTGACTAGACAGACAGGATGTTTTCCTCTGTGTATCCTCTATGGTAACATTTTATCTCTTTAAAATTTACTATTGTATTTTTCCTTTTATTTGAACAATTTTTTTCTGTTTTTGCTAATTGTAATGTTGAATACTTTATAAGGCTCCTATTTTAATATACTTACTGTGGAGGGTACAACATAAAATGAAGTTTATTGTGTGATCACTACTTTTCTATGCTTACTTAACTCTGTTTGCCTAAAGACCGTAGCACTGGAAAATGCCCTGAAAAGCACAATGTGACAGTTGTTTTGTGTTTGAAGCTTTGTTGGACTGGTTTCTCTACATAAATCTATGTGAGAATGACATTTGAGCCCACATTGCAGCAGTGCAAACAATTCATTGCCATAGAAGTGGGATCAGCATGTTTCTGTATGAAGCGGCCTTTTGTCCTTCTTCGTATAAAACCAAGAGCTGAGGTCTCTTGCTCATGTTCGTTATTATACACTGTTTATATTGTTTCAGTCCACATGCTACTTATAGACTTTAGTTGTGGTAATTAAACAAATGCCATGTATTATTTGGAAGCTACACTCAAATGCTGGTACAGGAAGCAAGAGTTGTTGGCTGAATTTTAGTGTTCCCATTTTACTGCGTAGAAAATAAACCACTTCTCAGCAACATCAATAGTAACACTGGACAACTTTCCATCCATATTTGTGGTGCTTGGAAAAATGGGATAATATGACCTTCTGTTTTAAAATGTTGAAACATTTACGTCTTGCTAAAAATCAAAAAAAAAAAAAATCTAGGCAGATCTTTCTTTCTTGGAGCTAAGAGATGTGCCACCTGCGCCATTACTTAGCCAGGCTTCGCTTTGTCTACTCCTTAAACTGTTTCCCCTTTGGTCCAAGGTTCAACTGGAGAGGCATACAACCCACCAAGATGAAATTCCGGAAAACGGGGCTGAAGGCAAACACGGAGGACTTCCAGCTGGAGGGGCACAAATTCCGAATACTCGGGGGATCGATGCACTATTTCCGTGTCCCTCGTGCTTACTGGAAGGACCGTATGCTTAAGATGAAAGCCTGCGGCCTCAACACCTTGACCACGTGAGCACCCTCTTTATTGTCTTCTTTTATATATATATATATATATATATATATATATATATATATATATATATATATATATATATATATATAATATATAAAACTGATCTGGTCATTCTATTGTCAGTCTTAATGTAAAAATATTTTAATTAGTAAACCTTGCTTAACAATACCTGGTTAATTTTGTATTTAGTATACTTAAATTTAGTAGAAATTATCATAGTAATTAATAATAATTCAAGTAAATGGGGTATATGTTTGTTTTTATTGATTATTCTGTGGAAAGCACCTTGAGTTGCTTGTAAATGTTGTATAAATAAAGTTTTTATTATTATTTAACTTGGAGGAAAAGGAAAAAAGTTGCTTCCTTCTTTTCCTAATATACTTATGTTAAAATAAATCTCAACCACTTTAATTTTCTAAAATTACATTAACAATTGTTCATTCTAAATATCTCAGCTATGTGGCATGGAATCTTCATGAGCCT